>NC_091462.1:35353124-35653124 GCF_027789765.1 Dendropsophus ebraccatus | reverse complement strand
GCTGCAGGACATCGGGGGAGAATTAGTAAATATAAACATTATGTAGTGCACTACTACAGGTAAACATGTTTAATAGACAATGATCAGCTGATAATTCGTTCTTTGGTTGATCATTGTCTTTATTACACAGAGCAATAATCTGCCCAGTTAGCCTGATCGGGCAGATTATCACTTTATGTAATAAGGCCCTTAGATATACTATGGAAGTCTGGTCACACAGAGCTGAGAGAGAATGCACTTAGGGGGAGATTTATCAGACATGGTGTAAAGTAAAACTGGCTCAGTTGCCCCTAGCAACCAATCAGATTCCACCTTTCATTTTCCAAAGAGTCTGTGAGGAATGAAAGGAGGAATCTGATTGGTTGCTAGGGGCAACTGAGCCAGTTTCACTTTACACCTTGTTTGATAAATCTCGCCCTTAGTGTGCATTTATCCCGCCTCGTTCTTGTGATTGACAGGAGTCCAAAACCAAGATATATACGTTTCTATACGATACATATATACGTTTCTGAAAGTTGTGGTGCCCATTTAAGGAGATAAACAATAGGATGTTTTCTGATAAAGCATTCCCTGTAAATAAATATTTTGTGGTTGATTTCCACTTTTTTGTATGTTTTTATGCGCTTGCAGTGTAAACTGTAATTGGACAGTAAAATGTAGCGTTGCATCGTTTAATAAGCAACAACTGCCATTGGGACTTTACTGTTACTACACAATGAATGGAGCCAACTGGTTCCAGTCATTTATTGTGTGTGTGCTGGAACCTCCGCTCTGTCAAACAGCTGATCATCACTCAGCACTTCGCAGATCCAATATTGATGACCTATTATGTGCTTAGGCCAACAATGTACAATGGCTAGGAAACCCCCTTGAAATGTTTTAGTTAAGTGAGTAGTAGTGGGATCACAGAAGTATAAGGGCATAGGGTCAACCCCCATTGTTCATCCCTCTCCCAGTGTCATTGATCATGTATGGGCAGTGTAAAGGAGGGAGTGGAAATGATCAAAGAGTCTAAAGGCCCTTTTAGACGTAATGATTATCGCGCAAAAAATCGTTATATCGTTCAAATTTAAACGATAATCATTCTGTGTAATTGCAGGCAACAATCAAAAAATCGTTCATGTGTCGTTGATCGTTTATTTAGATCTGAACCTAAAATTATTGTTATTTGTTCGCTGTAATTCCACATTCGTTCTGCATTTTTTCACTAATCGTTCAGTTTAATTGCACATTGTTTATTGTTTTGCTGGGATCAGATGGAGTAAACGATCATAGTAACCATCGCAATAACGACCATCGTTCTGTGTAATATGGTGAATGGTTTCAGGTTAACGAGAAACAATCTCGTTTGCGATCGTTTATCATTAGCCGTTAATCGTTAAAAATCGCTCTGTGTAATAGGACCCTTAGATAGCTGGGTGGTTTGGGAGGCAACATTCCTTTTTTTGGCCCGGTGAGGGGCAAGGTTGTAGGTTTTTATTATGAACGTGTATAAAATCTGCTGAGATGTCTGACGTAATTTTTTTTTTTCTGAATATATTTGGCTTTAAGGAAATGGGTTTGATTATAAGATTATTGTGCTAGAAATCCACATTTCCTTATATATGCAATGTATTATATTGTACTTTTTTATACTTGTCTCCGCCTAAATCATTATCTTTTTTTCTCCTTTTTAGAGACTTAAAGCTGCCCTGACCCAGCAGCATCCTCAGGTAACAAATGGTGAAACCACCAAGGGGCAGACGACGAGCGCAACTGCAAAGAAGCAGCCGGAGGAAACGCACCCACAGTCACTACAGCAACCTGCCACATCAACTACTGAAACGCCGGTATGTCACAACCAGGACTGCATCAAGCTTTCTTATGCTAGTTTCTACATGACGGAGGGTACACGTATCCAACGATCATTCTTTAGTAGTCCTGTAGGTCACAAGTGTAAAGTTCATGAATGTCCAGCTGTTACAAAACTACAATTCCCATCATGCCTGGACAGCCAAAGCTTTTTCACAGTCATTTGCCCCAAGTAAGACACTTTTAGAGAAGGTTTTTTTTGGGACAATCCTTTCAAATTGGTGCTGTCAAAAAAGCTTTGACTTGTCCCGGACCAATCATAAGAAGGAGCCAGCATAGGGGTGTGCTCTCCCAGCTCTGTTCCATGTGACTAACTCCTTTTATTAATTTATTTTAATTCTTAATTTTATTAATAACGCTTTTCAAGTCTAACAATAATAGGCGCCGGATAAGGTGCAACCGAAGAAACAATTTTCAAGTTACCATGTGATAGATATAACCTCAGAAAAAAGGCCCCAAAATAGTTACAACAAATGTCAGAGAATAGGATAAAGGAAACGTGGCAAATCCAGAGAGGGCCGAAACCCAAACAGAGGGAGAACAAGAAAGAGAGAATGGGAAAGGGGGGGGGGTGGAGGGCGCCACTGCTGGCTGGCCTTCTGAGTTAAGAAGGATTTAAACTTAGAAGTATCAGTAAATTGGTCCCAATAACAAAATGTCCGGGAGAAGCGACCGGAACGGTCATAAAGATCCTCCATACACTTAATGTCTTCTCAAAGAGACTAACTCCTAATGTAAGTCTATGGGACCGTCTTGCTTGTGTGCACAGAGAAAAGGAAGCTTTTCACGTCCCGCTAGTTCTAGCAATTGTTCCGGATCTAAACACTCACAGCAGTAGTGTCATTAACAGGATTTTTCATCATATCCTCATGTCAAAAAGTTACTGATCAAACCAAGGCTCACTCCTGAGACCCGCTGCAAGCCCACAATACATTTGGGGGAGGGCGCTCGACTCCCCGGCAGAATATTCAAAGCGCTTGCTTTATAGACTATAATGACGTTAACGGCTTGGATTTGATTGACAGCTGGGGCACAAGGCACGCTGCAGTGCTCTCCTACTGGCTGTATCTCAGGAGTGAGACCCAGTGGGATCAGTAACTTTTGACTAGTCTGATGAACCATCAAAAGATACTACAATGAAAGTAATGCTATACAGATTATACAGCTAAGCATATATGTTCAGAATTTGTCTATGCAAAATCCAGTGTATGCTTAGAGGAGAAGTATTAAAGTATTGTATTGCCCCTTAAAAGTTATTCAAATTACCAATATACACTTATTACGGGAAATGCTTATAAAGTGCTTTTTTTTCCCTGACATCACCATGTTATCCTGGAAGTGAAGCCTTGATGCAGTAATAAGTGCAGGGAAAAAAAGCACTTTATAAGCATTTCCTGTAATAAGTGTATATTGGTGATTTGTATAGCTTTTGGGGGGCAATACAATAATTTAATAAAAATATTCGCCGGACTTCTCCTTTAAGGGTGCCTTCACACGTAGTGTAGTGGCAGTGGCTGGAATCACAGCGGATTTCGCTACGGAACTCGTAGCGTGAAATCCCCTGCAATTCCAGCCACTGTCATTTTAAATAGAAGTACATACAGCGGAATTGTAATCCCACTGCGAGTATGTAAACACCATCCCCCTTAGTCCACCACGGAGCAGTGAATACATTACTGGTCCACGCTCAGGTTTGCTTCAGGGGCTCCCAACATCTTGACGTCCCGCTCAGCTAATCATTGGCACTAGTGGGGCAGTGCACTGATTGGCTGAGCGGGACTTTAGGATGACAGGAGCCCTAGAAGCAAATCAGAGTGTGGATCGTTAATGTATTCACCTTTCAGCGGTGGGCTAAGGGGGACAATGTTTAGATACTCGCAGCAGGATTAAAATTCCGTAGCGAGTATGTATTTCTATTCAAAATTACAGTGGCTAGATTCGCAGCGGATTTCACTGCAGAACTTTGCTACGTGAAGTGTGAAGGCACCCTAACGGAGAATCCTGATACATTCTCTTCTTTGTGCCGCAAATGAGCCAAATGATCCGCACAAGAACCCTTTAAATTAAGGCCGCCCCATTCACACTCATGGAACGGCTAGCCGCTAGTTAAGTAGCAAAAACAAATAAAAATTGCCATGCACCCCAGAGCGGTAAAGTGGATGTAGGTTTTCGGTGGAATGTGCCTTTAAAATCCCTTCTCTGGTGTGAGTTTCTTTTTATCCGGACTGGAGCCATAACTTTTAAGTAAACGTCTAGTTACAGTTCCGGCATTACAGCAGCATTACCAGCGCTTACATTCTACATAAATGTGAGTGCTATGTGTTATTGTTGCTTTACGATGTTTGAAATCGCACATGCTGTCTTACTGCGGTGAAGGAGCAATTTTCCATTCCTGCTCCATGCACTTCCTCAACATCTACCGAACAGAAGGCAGTTCTGGGAGATTGCTTCACCAGCTGTTGTCTCCATTGTTTAATGCTTACATTTTCCTTTGCTTTTCCCCCTTTTTTTTTTTTTTTTTAATGCAAGTAAAGTTGTATATACAAATCAGCCAGACACCAAACTACTTTGTCCTTGTTTGTCGTAGGCATCTCCAGCTCCCCCCGCACCACAAACTCAAAGCACAGGGGGACGTCGGAGGAAAGCAGCAAGCGATGACCCAGATGAGAAGAGGAGGAAGTTTTTAGAACGGAACCGCGCTGCCGCTTCCAGGTGCCGGCAGAAGAGGAAAGTGTGGGTGCAATCCCTGGAAAAGAAAGCGGAGGATCTGGGCTCATTTAATGTGCAGCTACAGGTATGGATGACCTGGAAAAAAAAATAAAACTTTGCCGCATCTAAGTGCAGAGCGAGTGAGAGCTTTTCGCGGCGTATGTGTTCTTTCCGGCGTAATGGTTTTTTTTCAGTCTCGTAAACTGGTAATCATTTAAAAGAAGCGGAAAGGGGCCCTTTTATGTTCCCCCCCCCCCCCTCCCCGTATGTAAAATGGAATTCTTCTTAAAATTCCTCCCGCTTGATACATTGAATGTGAAAGCTTTATTGGTAAAGATGACAGCATATAAATGGTTGGCTGTTTAATGAAATGCCTTATAGGATGAATCTCACAATTAGATGGCGGGGCTGATGACAGTTGTCATTTCGCCTCAGCGTTTTATTTGCAGCCTGTCTGCCATCGATGCTTAGACGGTATTTTTTGGATAGGGGGATCGTTATGCTAATTCAACCCATAACCGGCTGCAACTTGGAGACACTTGAAGTGTAGGAACGGGATCTTCACAAACACACATACAGTGCTGAACGGTCTTAATACATTCTTTTTTTTTTTTTTCTTTTAGTTTTTTTAAGGCAATTAAAGCGTGCATGGTTTATTCCATTCATTATAAGAACATATTACAGCCCTTAAAGCAAACAGAGGAATGCCTCACAGGGATGGTATAAACTGCTGACACTTTAATCATTCGTCATGGAATTCATTGTGTACTTAGCGCTCCAGCTTGGCTATGCAGACAATAAAAACAATCATTGATTTGGTTGTCTCGATCTGATGTGAGCGGTTTACATATTTTCTGTAAACTTCTTTTTTTTTTTTTTTTAAACCCACTAAACATGAACGCTGGGGGTTGGGGGAGGTGAAGAGGTCACAGTCACATCTGCCTCATTACAGTACACCAGTATTACTAATGGAACAAGATTTTTTGTATCTTATACCTGTTAATAATTTTTTTAACCCTTTGGTACCATATAAGTATACAGTGCTAATATATGTATTAAGCTTTGATCACATCATTATCAGTACATCATCATGTCAGCATTACATTACAGCTCACACTATGCTGAAAAGGCTGGGATCAGGGATAACTCCAGTCTCGCTTAAAGGGGTGCTCTGGAGAGAAATAAAATGTATTTTATATCAAGTGGTATTAGAAAGTTATACGGATTTTTTAAAATACTTCTATTAAAAATGCCATGTCTTTCACTACTTATTAGGTGCTGTATGCCTCCCCTGTCCATATCAGGAACTATGCAAAACAGAAGTTTTCTATCGGGATTTGCTACTACTCTGAACAGTTCCTATATCTTTATATAGTCTCTATATACTTTTATGAGAAATCCCAACTAAGGCCCCCTTCACACGTCCGTGTCAGTTTTTACTGTCAGGAAATCCTGATCAGGAGACCTCAAATGTCATCAGGAAAGTATCAGGATTTCCTGACAGTAATCCGTTTTTACCTTCAGGAAACCATCAGGAAAAACCTTCAGGATTTCCTGATGGAAGAAGTAAAAATAGGACATGATGGGAGATGTAGTTCTGTAAACTGGATGGCCACAGCTTGCAGAAGTACAACTCCTATCATGCCCGTCTGACAGGTCATGTCATGATGGGAGATGTAGTTCTGCAAACTGGATGGCCACAGCTTGCGGAAGTACAACTCCCATCATGCCCGTCTGACAGGTCATGATGGGAGTTGTACTTCTGCAGCCTGTGGCCATCCAGGTTGCAGAAGTACAACTCCCATCATGACCTGTCAGCAGGGCATGATGGGAGTTATACTTCTGCAACCTAGATGGCCACAGACTGCAGAACTACATCTCCCATCATGACCTGTCAGATGGGCATGATGGGAGTTGTACTTCTGCAGCCTGTGGCCATCTAGGTTGCAGAAGTATAACCCCCAACATGCCCTGCTGACAGGACATGGTGGGAGTTTTACGTCTTTGGGGGGGGAGGAGGAGGGCGAGAGCAGTGATCTCACCCGTCCTGGTCTTCTGCCGGGCTGCTGGGTGAGCGATCGGGCGGGCGAGATTCGGGGGCCGCCGGTGCTGCTGGTTGGGGGCGGTCCGGGGGGGGGGGGGGGGTCGTCAACCTGAAGTCCGGGGGGGGGGGGGGGGGGGGTCTGTCGGGTGCCGCCGAGCGAGGGGGCCGCCAACCTGAGGGCAGGTGCGGCGGCAGCAGCAGAACCCGGTGCACACCAGGATGCGCGCCACCAGGGAGCAGGAGGACGGAAGAGTCGGGTGCAGGGTGAGTTGTGGGGAAGAGGGGTATAGGCGGTGGGGGGTGAGAAGGCAGTCCGGAATCCCTACCACTTTCCTGATGGACATGTCCTATTTTTTCCGGATCATTTTTCTGGAACGGACACCCTTCCGGAGAAATTAAATTAATTATAGTGTATGGGTCCGGAAAACCGTCCGGATTTCCTGATAGGAAATCCGGGTGGTTTTTCCGGACGTGTGAAGGGGGCCTAAGGGTAGCTTCACACGTACTGGATCCGCAGAGGATTTCACACTGCAACTTTGCAGCAAAATCTGCTGCGGATGGCAGAGGGTTAAAGGGGCCGGGTCACATACTGGCAGCGGAATAAAAATTGTTGTCTTCAGTGTCAAACAACGGCTATTGTTGCATTGGAAATAGCATTAAAATCAATGCAGAACGGCTGGAAATAATTGACATGTTAATTATTTCCGGCGGCCGTAGAGAACAACGGCCGCTGTTTAATACATTGTGTGCATAGACTTTAATGCAACACATTTCAACATAAAAAGAATGGACGTTGTTTTGATTAAAAACAAAGGCCGTTCTTTTCATAAAATGTTTGTTGTGTGAACATAGCCTGTATCCATGTTTTCAAGGACACCTATCTTCTTCAGCAACTGGGAGACAAATGCAAACATTCAGGTTCTCGTTCATCTCTACATACCAAACCATGCTTAAGGGTACGTTCACATGTACCGGATCCATAGTGGATTTCTCGCTGCGTCTTCACAGCGAGATCCGCTGCGGATCTCTGCCCAGTAAACTCTGTGGGCAGACAAACTGCAGCCCGCCCAGCTAACCCCCCGGCCGCCGGAGCCTATACTTCACCTGGTCCCCGCTCCGGCTTGCTTCGGCACGTCCCACTTGGCCAATCAGTGCGCTGCCCCGCCGCAGCGCACTGATTGGCTGAGCCGGACGTGAAGACACCGGGAGTCCCGAAGCAAGCCGGAGCGGGGACCAGGTGAATTATAGGCCCCGGTGGCTGGGGGGTTAAATGGGCGGGCTGCTGACAAACTCGCAGCGGGATGTGCATCCTGCTGCGAGTTTGTCTGCCCATAGAGTTTACTGGGCAGGGATCCGCAGCGAGAAATCCGGTACGTGTGAACGTACCCTAAAAAGGAAAATAAGATCTGCCTGCATTGGCCTACATACATGTTGATGGTTTCCAGATTTTATTATTATTATTATTATTATTATTATTATTATTATTATTATTATTATATAAGCAAAAAAAGTTTCTCACATCCAAAGTAAAAGTAACATTTCTGCTGATAGGGCTGATGCCCTTAGAGCACCCTCCATCCCTGTTAGCCAACAGCTGTTCCCCCTGATTCCCTCATACGCACACATGTTCGTCTCAATTGAGCATGCATATGTTTTCAGTGGGAAGAGAGGAGTAAGCTGCTGTCAAACACCCACGGAGATTTGGCTTTTTTCCCAAGAGAAATGTTAAATAGTGGTGATTTCAGGAGAGTTGGAAGGTCTTTATATATAAACTAGTTGGCCAGTCACACAGCGGGTTCAGCTGACTTTTCTTTAAAGGGGTACTCCACATGGAAAGAAAAATGTTTTTAAATTAACTGTTGTCAGAAAGTTATACAGATTTGTAAATTACTTCTAGTTAAAAATCTCAAACCTTCCAGTATTTTCAGCTGCTGTGTGTCCTGCAGGAAGTGGTGTATTATTTACAGTCTGACACAGTGCTCTCTGCTGCCACCTCTGTTCATGTCAGGAACTGTGCAGAGCAATAGCAACTCTTCCAACTTTGCACAGTTCCTGACATGGATAGAGGTGGCAGCAGAGAGCACTGTGTCAGACTGGAAAGAATACACCACTTCCTGCAGGTCATACAGCAGCTGATAAGTAGCAGAAGACATGATATGTTTAAATAGATGTAATTTACCCCTGTTAATAGCTGTGCGTGTAATAGCACAGACAGCGAGCGGGGAACGAGAAGTAAGCAATTACTGACCTGACAGGTCTGCACTCGCTTTCTCCTCAATATAGGTGCATGTAATAGGGCCCTAAGTGTGTGATTGCAGGGGGACCAACCACTGGGACCCCTCCCAACTGGACAAAGGGACTCCTGATGCGGTCTTCTAAACAGAGGGGATAATTGTGCACGGTGGCAAAATCCCTTTAAGTTTTATAGCCGTCATCTGAAATTCCACAATGCACTTTTAACAGGCAGCCATCAATGTTTTCAAGCTTGCTTTGGATGTAAATGGAGAAGGACAGGACACAAGATAAATGAAGCACTCACTGTGGGAATCTGTTGACGTCCAGCTGTTGCATAACTACACTTCCCATCATGCCTGGACAGCCAAAGCTTTAGGAGGAACCGAGAGGCCGAGGATCTTTGCTGTGGTCGCACGCTGTCTTCTTGGGAGGCTGCGACATTCTTGAGAGAATCTAGAACTTTTAATTTAAACCTTGGGGTTTTGAGGCAGAACAAACCTTAAGAAGTAAAACAGACAAGCTGTTGCCAATAAAAATTCTAGCACTAAGTGGAAATCTTGTAAGAGCCATATGGTTACTTAAGAGCCCTACAAGTGTTAACCCTGTCATTTCTAGCAAGCTACGGTTTTCTGCTGAGAATTTCTGGGACAAATCACTCTTAGAGCAAAGCAAATTTTCCCATAAGAAATCATAGAAATGCAGACAATTGGTTCCACACCCCCAAAATGATGACTTTTTATTCTGAATAACATGTAGAACTGATGAAACAAACAATGAGAAACAGCAGAATATGTGATATTATAAGTTACTGTACAGGAATGGAGAGGATGGGAAACACAAGGGCGGACAGAGACTGCAGGGAGCACGAAGGAATGAGCAGATATGGGCACCTACATGCAGCGCTCTCTGTCCTGGTAGAGAGGGGTCGCAGCTATGGAGAGATTACCTCACAGTCCTGTCCCCTGATGCAAGCCCCAGCCTGAAGTGGATCTGCCATGATTTGGAAGGTGAGGGAGACTTCCTGCTTCAGAGTACAGGGCTGTAGACCCAGCTCAGCAGGCCCTGCCCCTCCTCCACTCCCCTCCCACCCAGTACAGGGAGCAATGCCCTTAAACCAAGTTACAATTTTGAAAAACTGTGAGCTCTTCTTGCAAAACGCTCTCAATCCAAGTTACTCTTAAACCAAGGTAATATATATATATATATATATATATATATATATATATATATATATATACTCATTTCCCTAAAACTGAATGAAAGACATCAACTCATCAAGCAAGAAATACTATGCTAAAATATACACTGAATGAATACATATTATAAATTTGTGTAAAAAGTAACCCTCCTAAAAGTTGTAGAATTACTGTTTTTAACTAAGACATTTTAGAAGTTACTGATCACAGCGGGTTTCACTTCTGGGACACACTGTGATACTGTGATCCTGAGTATAGATCATAGCATCTTGAGCATACTCGAGGGCTGCATCCAACTTCTCCAGCCACCAGTATTCAACTGCCGAACAATAGGACTCGAGCATGTTCCAGTTGCTCCCACCTCTAATCCCGAGTTACAGCTGGGGGATTGCCCAGCAGTGCTCCCCACTTTCCAGGTATCAGGGACATCCAACTTGTTTGCTCCATAGATCTGATTGGAATGAGTTGGATTTGATTGAGAGCCTGGGAATGAAGCTTGGTACGTAAGATTCTCCCCGCTGTATCCCGGCAGCGAAGTGAGTCTCAGGAGAGAGACCTGGTGCAATCACTGGCATAGCTACCATGGGGGCAGGGTACGCCGTCGCTATGGGGCCCGGGGGGCTGGGGGCCCGGGCCCCCGCGGTAAAAATTCCATGGGAATACAGTGCGATCTGCCAGGCCCCCTGTGACAGTGTGTTTCGGGACCCCCCCCCCCCCCCCCGGCATCATCAGTACTCCCGTCCCCGGCAGCAGCCTCCCCCACCCCCACCCTTGAGGACGGTACAATGGCTCCCCTCCTGATCTCGTGCACCGGAGGTCCCTGGTGTCCGGAGGACTGCACTGCGCCCCACTTCCGGTGCAAGTGCATGAGACCAGGAGGGGATGGCAGGTGTGTGCCCGGGCCGGTCACTCGGCTTGCTCCAGTCTCCTTCCCAGCTCTCCCTCTGCCCCAGTCCCCCCCCCCAGCTCTCCCTCTGCCCCGTCCCCCCCCCCCCAGCTCTCCCTCTGCCCCGTCCCCCCCCAGCTCTCCCTCTGCCCCAGTCCCCCCCCCAGCTCTCCCTCTGCCCCAGTCCCCCCCCCCAGCTCTCCCTCTGCTCCAGTCCCCCCCCCAGCTCTCCCTCTGCTCCAGTCCCCCCCAGCTCTCCCTCTGCTCCAATCCCCCCCAGCTCTCCCTCTGCCCCAGTCCCCCCCCAGCTCTCCCTCTGCTCCAGTCCCCCCCCAGCTCTCCCTATGCCCCAGTCCCCCCCAGCTCTCCCTCTGCTCCAGTCCCCCCCCCAGCTCTCCCTTGCTCCATTCCCCCCCCCAGCTCTCCCTATGCCCCAGTCCCCCCCAGCTCTCCCTCTGCCCCAGTCCCCCCCCCCAGCTCTCCCTCTGCTCCAGTCCCCCCCCAGCTCTCCCTCTGCTCCAGTCCCCCCCCAGCTCTCCCTCTGCTCCAGTCCCCCCCAGCTCTCCCTCTGCTCCAGTCCCCCCCAGCTCTCCCTCTGCTCCAGTCCCCCCCAGCTCTCCCTCTGCCCCAGTCCCCCCCCCAGCTCTTCCTCTGCTCCAGTCCCCCCCCAGCTCTCCCTCTGCTCCAGTCCCCCCCCCAGCTCTCTCTCTGCTCCAGTCCCCCCCAGCTCTCCCTCTGCTCCAGTCCCCCCCAGCTCTCCCTCTGCCCCAGTCCCCCCCAGCTCTCCCTCTGCTCCAGTCCCCCCCCCAGCTCTCCCTCTGCTCCAGTCCCCCCCAGCTCTCCCTCTGCTCCAGTCCCCCCAGCTCTCCCTCTGCCCCAGTCCCCCCCCCAGCTCTTCCTCTGCTCCAGTCCCCCCCCCAGCTCTCCCTCTGCTCCAGTCCCCCCCAGCTCTCCCTCAGCCCCAGTCTCCCCCCAGCTCTCCCTCAGCCCCAGTCTCCCCCCAGCTCTCCCTCAGCCCCAGTCCCCCCCCAGCTCTCCCTCTGCCCCAGTCCCCCCCCAGCTCTCCCTCTGCCCCAGTCCCCCCCTGCTTTCCCTCTGCCCAGCCCCCACCTCCCTCCAGCTCTCCCTCTGCCCTATTCCCCCCCAGCCCCCATCTTTCCCTCTGCCCAGCCCCCACCTCCCCCCCAGCTCTCCCTCTGCCCAATTCCCCCCCAGCTCTGCCCCAGCCCCCACCTTTCCCTCTGCCCCATTCCCCCCCAGCTCTGCCCCAGCCCCCACCTTTCCCTCTGCCCAGCCCCCACCTCCCCACCAGCTCTCCCTCTGCCCCAATCCCCCCTGCTCTCCCTCTGCCCCAGTCCCTCCCCCAGCTCTCCCTCTGCCCCAGTCCCTCCCCCAGCTCTCCCTCTGCCCCAGTCCCCCCCTGCTTTCCCTCTGCCCCCGCCCCCACCTCCGCCCCCACCCCAGCTCTCCCTCTGCCCCAGCCTGCTCCAGTCCCCCCCCAGCTCTCCCTCTGCCTCAGTCACCCCCCAGCCTGCCACAGTCACCCCCCGCCTTTCCCAGTCACCCCTAGCCCGCCTCAGCTGCCCCCAGTCTTTCCGAGTCCCCCACCCCAGCCTGCCCCATTCTCCCTCAGTCTAACCCAAGCCTGCCCCCCAGCTGTCCCTCTTCCCGTCACCCCCAGCTGCCCTAGTCTGCCAGTCACCCCCAGCTGTCCCTCTGCCCCAGTCACCCCCAGCCTGCCCCAGTTACTCTAGCTGCCCCAGTCTGTCCTAGTCTCCCCCAGCTGCCCCCAGTCTGTCCAAGTCCCCCCAGCCTGCCCCAGCCCCCCCAGTCTAACCTAAGCCTGCCCCAATCACCCCCAACTGTCCTTCTGCCCCAGTCACCCCCAGCTGCCCCAGTTCTAATTGCTCACAACCCCATTCAAGGTTTCATGGGGCCCCATGCAGTTTTTTGCTATGGGGCCCCATTACTCCTAGCTACGCCCCTGGGTGCAATCATTATTTTCTGACATATCTGAACAACATTAAGGCAGAATAAATCTTGTGCAAAAGAAAAAAAAAAGAAATTTCCACCAGAGAACCTGCATGCGAGCCTTAACCCCCAACCCCCACCCCACCGGTGTTTATGCTGCAAAATCCACTACAACTGCACATTTTTACTTTCTAGATTTTGTCTTTCTAGTTTTTTTTGTTTTTTTTGTCAAGAGTTCCAGTGATTGATCATTTAGATCAGTTGGGCAGTGGATAGGTGACTGTGTCCTAAATGGAAGTCATGATGCTAGTGTGCCTAGAGCCTTAGCTCCCCCTCCCCCCCTAAACTCGACCATACAACTCTACCAACAATGCTTGTTCCATTCTAGGCCAATAGGACAACTGGGCTGAATATAACTCTTCATTCTTCGCATGTGTAAAGTGACTGTCACTTTAATTGTGTGTAAGCCAAGAGTTTCCTAGTATTAGCAAAGTCCTATAATATGGTACCAGTGCCTACTAAACCATGGAAAGATGGAAAGGTCCTGGCAGATCCCTATAGAGCGCCCATTTATTATAATGCAGGTGTCGCAGACATAAATGCCTAGGAGTTGTCTGCCAGGCGGTAAGGTGTTAAAATGCCCACACCGGGGGTGATTTTAAGAGAATGAAATCTTTCTGTCTGCCAACAGCAGAACCGTCGGCTGTGAAGAACAGAATGACTTGTAAAGAAAATTGAATGTCACAGAAATAATTAAAGTGTTCTTTATGTGAGCGCATTAATCAATCCGGCGTTTTCCTTAATAACTCTTCACTTGACATGCTGGCAGAGCTGATGAGCATAGTGGGCAGTAATGACCCATGATTACTTTTACGTTGCATTTAATAGTAAAAGTAATATGTTTGGAGGTCTGCCTTTCACATGGCAATTCAGACCAGGGACTGTTTTTCTTCTCTCTTGAGCTTGCATTGCACTTCGTGTCAAGATTGTGCTTGGCATAGGTAAAAGGCGTTTTATAGATTCCATTCCTTACCAAGAAAAGCACTTTTACCTCTTTGTCTTTAGACATCATTATGCTGGTGGTCGGCACATAAAATCATTTAGTCACTTCTCCGTTAAATACTCTCCCCCAGTCAAAAAATCACTAGTACTATATATACATATATAGGTCATTTAGTTTTCTCTTCATTCGAATGCATTAGATGTTTTGTTTGAGTCTTTACTAGTTACATCTATTCCTTAGACTAATTGGTAGTTTTGTTTATTTTTGCTTAGGGGAATATATTGTGAAAGGTAACGATAATCAGTCGAATCGGCCCTATCCGCTCCGTGTAATAAACACAACGATTATCGGCTGATCGTTGATATAGGTTTGAACCAGTGGCGTAGCTACAATGAAGGCAGGGAAGGCGACTGCTATGGGGCCCCTGCAGGAAGGGGGCCCGAGGAAGCCTGCCCTGCCTTTATGGTAGGCACCCAGCTCCCCCAGGGGTCCAGAGAGGAAGAGTGACCCCCACTGCACTGTTCAGCCCCCTCACTGTAGTGCCGGGTGAGCGGGCTCAACAGAGGAGCAGGACCTGCCAGACGGCACAGGAGAGGGATGAAGGACCTTTGGGTCACATGACCAAAGGTCCTTAATACTTCTATGTGAAGATCAGCCCGGACTACAGGAGGAGGAGGGGGAAGCCTGGGAGCTGTAAGTGCTGTGTGTCAGTGAGTGTATATATGTATCTGTGGGTATATGTATATGTCAGTATGTGTATGTATCTGTGGCTATATATATGTGTTTGTGTATGTCAGCAATGTCTGTAGCACTGGTGTATATGTGTGTATATGTAAGTAATGTCTGTAGCAATGGTGTATATGTGTGTATATGTAAGTAATGTCTGTAGCACTGGTGTATATGTGTGTATATGTAAGTAATGTCTGTAACACTGGTGTATATGTGTGTATATGTAAGTAATGTCTGTAGCACTGGTGTATATGTGTGTGTGTTTGTGTATGTCAGTAGTGTCTCAAGTGATTGACAGGTTTGCTCCCAAAGATGTTCTGCAGCAGCTTCTATTAATGTTGGGCTCTAATAAAAGAACCCACCACTAATATCTGCTGCATTTTCTTTTATTTCTGGTTGAGTATTTCTTATTACACTGAGATGATTTCCCTGTGTACAGTCTATTCATGGTGTATACATCAGCACTAGTGTAATCACATTACAGCGTATATATGTGTGTATGTCAGCGGTGTATCTGTATATAAATTAATGGTGCCTCTGTGTGTGTGTATATGTGCGTCATTGTCTGTGTGGGGGGGGTACAGGATTCATGGGGCCCCGTACAGTTTTTTGTTATGGGGTCCCATGAATCCTAGCTACGCCCCTGGTTTGAACCTATAACTGTCAGGCGCCGACCGTGCATTGCTACGTGTAATAGCGGTGTGCGGACGGCGGCTGACGATTTCCAAACTCTATACATTACCTATCCATGCTCCAGGGCTCCTCTTGTGCTCTGCTTCTCCCCGGGTCCTGCGCGCTCCAGCTTCAGAGCGGCCTGTCTGAGCTGACAGGCCGCTCAGCCAATCACAGGCCGGGACCGCCGCTGCCCGTGATTGGCTGAGCGGCCTGTCAGCTGAGACAGACTGCTCTGAAGCTGAAGCGGGGAGAAGCAGTGTGCAAGAGGAGCCCTGCAGCATGGATAGGTAATGGATACAGTTTAAGCAAGGGCCACAAGGACATCGGTAACAATGTCCATGCAGTTCTTGTTACCCGATTATCGGGCCATGTAATAGGCCCAGTAAACGTGTGCCAATCTAGCAGATCGGCGCTCGTTTACAGTTATTATCGGGCCCCCATCGGCCCGTGTAATAGTACCCAAAGTCATATTTAGAGTCTTGATCAATTGGGGTCTGGGTGCTGTGAATCCCACTGATTTCTAGAATTGCTAGAAAAAGCAGGTAGAGGTACTCAGGCAAACACTTCTCTCCCCTAGAATGTATTTATTTGTCTTATAACTGTATAAATGTTATAAATGTTTTATTGAAAGTTTTCAACATTTTTCAATTTAACAAAGTGTAGCAGTGACATTGTATATTTAAAAATCAGTACAAACACAGATATTATACAGTCATATCCTGAAGACACAGTATAATATACCATCTCTGTGAACTAGATGGTTGACTATGCGTACCCTAGAATCTTTCTATAGGATCTCCTGCAGCAAGTTAATGGTAGGAAGATTAAGTGCTCACCTGAGCTCTTCTCCCCTTTGTGTTCCAATCAAAACTTGTGTTTAAAGGGAGCCAATTACCTCCATGGTAGGGGGTGAGCTGGCCCCAGTACCTTTTTAGATGCTGTGCACAGCTCTCCAACACTGTGCCCGGCAGTCTTAGACAGGGCGATAATTTAAAAAATCCATCTTAAATGCTCAGTCCTGGCTCCTGGTAACTAGTCATGAGGGTGGAGCCGTAGTGGCAAGTGGTCACACTGTCTTTACCCTCTTCCCCATCGCTCATGCTTGATTGGCAGTCTGAGTGCTGGGAACTTAATGCCAAGGGCAGTGCTCAGGCTGGGAATAAAACGTAAGTGGCTGGGACTAGTTACCGAGAGCCTTACATAGCTGGTTATTGCTCCCTGTCCCAATTAGGGCTCATAATCTAAATTCCAAATTCAACTATCTGTATGTTTGTGGGAAGAAAGCAGAGTACCCATAGGAAACCCACACAAACACAGGGAGAACATACAAACTCCTTGCAGATGTTGTCCTTGGTGGGACAACAAGAAAGTACTAACCACTGAGCCACCGTGCTACCCATATGTACATTTTACATGTAATGAACACCCCCATATAAAACTATAAATATTAATTGAGCAACTTTTTTATTGTTTTCTTTCACCTTGTAAGAGCTTGTATTGTTGTCCTGTAATCTGTAGTTTTTATTGGTAAAATTTGGGGGTACATTAGACTTTTATATAATTATTTTGCTTTTTCTTTCAAACATTTTTTTTATTTTGGTGTTTTGTTTTTTTTTGTACAGTACATTGTAATGCTTATGTATTTCAGTGTACTGTCAATTTGCTGATCTTGCATTTACTAGGGTATAATAGGAGTTGCCAGTTTCTATGACATCTGATCCTCATCATTCATTGGAAGAGTTATTGAAGTGACCAGCAGGATGCAACTGACTGTGACATCTAGGTAGTCAAACCATAAGGCCCCGTTTACACGTAGCAAAACTAGAGGAATTCCAATTCCACCGCGGAATGCCGCTAGCCTCTCTCTCATAATGTGAGTCTATGGGAGGCGTGCGCTGCTGTTCTCACAGCGTCTCTCCGCGCTGAAGAATGAATATGTTCATTCTTCAGCGCGGAGAGAGCAGCTGCGTGCGCCTCCCATTGACTCCCATTATGAGAGGGAGGCCAACGGCATTCCGTGGAATTCCGCTAGTTTTGCTACGTGTGAACGTAGCCTAAGCGGTAATTAAAGGGATTATCTAGGAATGAAAAAAACATAGCTGTTTTCTTCCGGAAATGACGTTACTGTTGCCCTCAGTTTTGGTGTGCTATTACAGCTCAGTTACATTGAAGTAAGTAAAGTTGAATTGTAATATCATACACAACCTGAGGACAGGTATGGAGTTGTTTTGAAAGAAAGTGACAGGTTTTTTTTTTTCTTATTCTGAATAACCCTTTAAAATCTTATCTCCATATTAAAGTCCAGCAAATTTTTATTAAAGTATTGTATAGCCCCCCAAAAGTTATACAAATCCCCAATGTACGCTTATTACGGGAAATGCTTATAAAGTGCTTTTTTCCCCTGCACTTACTACTGCATCAAGGCTTTACTTCCTAGATAACATGGTGATGTCACGACCCGACTCCCAGAGCTGTGCGGGCTGTGGCTGCTGGAGAGGATGATGGCAGGGGGACACTGAGGGACACAGGGCACTGGAGGGACACTGAGCATCCATCTGCCATCATCCTCTCCAGCAGCCACAGCCCGCACAGCTCTGGGAGTCGGGCCGTGACATCACCATGTTATCCAGGAAGTGACATCACCATGTTATCCAGGAAGTAACATCACCATTTTATCCAGGAAGTGACATCACCATGTTATCCAGGAAGTGACATCACCATGTTATCCAGGAAGTGAAGCCTTGATGCAGTAGTAAGTGCAGGGAAAAAGCACTTTATAAGCATTTCCTGTAATAAGTGCATGTTGGTGATTTGTGTAACTTTTGTAGGGCTAAACAATACTTTAATAAAAATTGTCGCCGGACTTCTCCTTTAATCCTCCAGCACAGATAGCCCAAACCACCCAATGAACCAGCTCCTATTTATTTGTGATAAAATAGTTATATAATAAACGCCACCTAAACATTAAGCATAGATGAAAAATGGGGCAAGTCTCGCAGTTACTTCTGACAGCGTTTATATTAGTTATATTTTGAAAATTGATATCAGTACGGTAGGGACGGGCTGCATCTCAATGGGGAGGGTGCAGCCGTGCTGGGGGAGAAGATGGCTAAGAGGTTGGAGGAGTGTTTAAACTAGGGACCGGGGGGGAGGGCAACTACAATATAGTAAGTGAAGACAGAGTAGATGGAGAGCTGGGCCTAGATTATGGAACTGGGGGTGGAGCGGCGGGAGGGGTTAGAATAGTCACTAGTGATAAAAGGAAAGGGAATATGGACAAATATATTAAATGTATGTATACTAATGCTCGAAGCCTCACTAATAAAGCTGAGGAATTAGAACTCATAATGGTTGAAGAGAAATATGATATAGTGGGGATAAGCGAGACATGGCTGGACGAGACCTATGACTGGGCCGTTAATATCCAGGGTTATAGTCTATTCAGAAATGACCGTAAAAATAAGAAAGGGGGAGGGGTCTGTCTATATGTTAAATCATGCCTTAAGCCTATTCTGTGGGAGGATATATGTGATGATAATGTGGAGTCTCTTTGGGTAGAAATAAGGGGAGGGACGAAGAATAATAAAATTCTTATAGGAGTGAGTTATAAACCTCCAAGTATAGTGGAAGAATCAGAAAATCTTCTTATAAGACAAATAGATGCGGCAGCGAAGCAGGGGGAAGTCATTATTATGGGGGACTTTAACTACCCAAATATCAACTGGAAAGCAGAAACCTGCAGCTCCAGGAAGGGAAGCGTGTTTTTGGAAATAGTAAAAGATAATTACCTTTCCCAACTAGTAGAGGAACCAACAAGAGGGGGGGCCCTTCTGGACCTGATCTTAACCAATAGGCCCGACAGAATATCAAAAATAGAGGTGGGGGGTCACCTAGGTAATAGTGACCATAACATAGTAAGTTTTCAATTATCCTTCAATAAAATGATTAGCAGAGGGGCTACAAAAACATTAAATTTCAGGAAGGCTAATTTCCAAAAACTAAGAGAGGACCTTGGGAACATAGACTGGGACAATGCCTTCAGAAATAAAAGTACACAAGAGAAATGGGACATATTTAAGAGCATCCTGGGTAAATCGTGTGAACGACACATACCATATGGGAATAAACGTAGTAGAAATAAGAGAAATCCAATGTGGTTAACTACAGCTGTAAGGGGTGCAATAAATGATAAGAAACAAGCATTCAGACTACTAAAACAAGAAGGTAGTGGGGAAGCATTGAGCAACTATAGACAGAAGAATAGAATGTGTAAAACGCAAATAAAAGAAGCAAAAATAGCAACAGAAAGAAGGATAGCCACAGAAAGTAAAACAAATCCCAAAATGTTCTTCACCTATATAAATAACAAAAGACTTAAAACCGAAAATGTTGGTCCCCTCAAAAATAATCTGGGTGTAATGGTGGAGGGGGAAGAGGAAAAGGCCAATCTACTAAATACATTCTTCTCTACTGTATTCACAGAGGAGAATCCCATAACAGACGACATGACTAGGGATAATGTTAATCCTCCCATAAATCTCACCTGCCTAACACAACAAGAAGTGGGGAAACGCCTTAAAAACATTAAAATCCATAAGTCACCGGGCCCAGAAGGTATCCATCCTAGGGTTTTGCAAGAATTAAATACTGTGTTGGACAGACCGTTATTCCTATTATTTAAAGATTCTATTACGACAGGGATTCTTCCACAGGACTGGCGCATAGCTAATGTGGTACCAATATTCAAGAAGGGGTCAAGGAGTGATCCTGGAAACTACAGGCCTGTAAGTCTAACATCTATAGTAGGTAAAGTATTTGAGGGGATTGTAAGAGATGCTATACTGGAGTATCTTAATGAAAATAATCTTATGACGCAGCACCAGCATGGATTTATGAGGGATCGGTCCTGTCAGACTAATCTGATCGGCTTCTATGAAGAGGTAAGTTATAGACTGGACCTGGGGGAGGCTGTGGATGTTGTGTATCTGGACTTTTCAAAGGCATTTGATACTGTGCCGCATGAAAGGTTGGTCTACAAAATGAGGATACTGGGACTCGGGGAAAACGTATGCAAATGGGTAAGTAACTGGTTGTGTGATAGAAAACAGAGGGTGGTCATTGATGGAACATATTCAGATTGGGTTTTAGTTACTAGTGGGGTACCACAGGGGTCAGTGTTGGGTCCACTTCTTTTTAATATTTTTATTAATGATCTTGTAGAGGGGCTACAGAGTAGAATCTCCATTTTTGCAGATGATACTAAACTGGGTAAAGTAATCAGTACAGAGGAGGATAATATCATATTACAGAGGGATTTGGAGAAGCTAGAGGCTTGGGCGGAGAAATGGCAAATGAAGTTTAATGTGGATAAATGTAAGGTTATGCATTTGGGCCATAGAAATAATAAGTACAGTTATGTGCTAAATAATAAAACACTGGGTAAAACTACTTCCGAAAAGGACCTGGGGGTATTGGTGGACAGTAAACTCAACTTTAGTGATCAGTGCCAGGCAGCAGCTGCCAAGGCTAATAAAATAATGGGGTGCATCAAAAGAGGTATAGATGCTAAAGATGAGAACATAGTTTTGCCTCTTTATAAATCACTGGTCAGACCACACATGGAATACTGTGTACAGTTTTGGGCACCGGTATATAAGAAGGACACAGCTGAACTAGAGCGGGTGCAGAGGAGGGCAACAAAGGTCATTAAGGGAATGGGTGGGTTACAGTACCAGGACAGGTTATCACGCTTGGGGTTATTTACGCTAGAAAAAAGACGTCTTAGGGGCGATCTGATCACAATGTACAAATATATGAATGGACAGTACAGAGATCTTTGTAGTGGTCTTTTTACTCCTAGGTCTGTAACAATGACAAGGGGGCATCCTCTACGTCTAGAGGAAAGAAGATTTCATCATCAGCATCGACGCGGGTTCTTTACTGTACGAGCGGTAAGACTGTGGAACTCTCTGCCACATGATGTTGTCATGGCTGATTCATTAAATAAGTTCAAGGGAGGCCTGGATGATTTTCTTGAAAAATATAATATTACAAGTTATGGGCATTAGATTTCTGGTGATACGTTGATCCGGGGATTGTTCTGGTTGCCATTGCAGTCGGGGGAGGGGGGGGAGTTTCTCCCTGTGGTGGGGCGTTTGTCTTCTGCCCCGTGGGGGTTTTTCGCCTTCCTGGATCAACACAGTAGGATTTTCCTAGGTTGAACCTGATGGACTCTTGTCTTCTTTCAACCCTATTTACTATGTTACTATGTTACTATGTAGTAAGGCGGCAGAGCAGAACAAGAATGATTGTGTCCTCCGCCAATATAATTGATTTACTGAATCCTTCAATCTAAATCACCCGCTAATATAGAGCTCGCTCATATCGTAGTGAGCCAACAAGATAATTCTATCGCTTTATCTGTATATGATAACAAAGATTATTAATAACCATTTCCAAAAATCCGTAACAATTTATGTATTACAGAAACAAGTTGCAAGTGAGATTTTAAAGCCATGATGAATATGATAAACATATAAACCAGGATGTAAAAACCAGTGTTGTAGCTAAACAAAAAACAAAAACCATATAAAGAGGTTCTCTAAAATTGGCTAAAATAAATAGGAACACTCAGGAAAAATTTATAACTGAAGAATTCAATTTTTTTTAGGTGTATAAAAGTTGCCAATTTGCACACAATGGGGGGATTTATCAAGACCGGCGCACGTCTCTTAGTGAATCCGGACGGCCAGGTGCCTGAACCTGCGCCTGTCATGCCTCCTACTCGCCTTGCTGAGCGCCGGCCCGCCCATCGGGCAAGTGAAGAATACGGCAGGCGTATTCCAGGGAGAAGGGGCGAATCCCCCAATGTCCCCTTTTTAGGCTGGGGTGTCTCAGGGTTCCACTACTGCAGCTACCAAGTGTCCTCTATGTTCTTCTGAGAGGAAAAAACTTCCAAAGCTATGAAATGTAAGACTTGTTGCAACTATGTTTACGTAATCCTGGAGAAACCTAAAGAGAATTTGTCAGCTCTATATAATGGTCAGAGCTAC
This sequence comes from Dendropsophus ebraccatus, assembly GCF_027789765.1. Taxonomy (NCBI): domain Eukaryota; kingdom Metazoa; phylum Chordata; class Amphibia; order Anura; family Hylidae; genus Dendropsophus; species Dendropsophus ebraccatus. The sequence goes on along the minus strand of NC_091462.1, from coordinate 35,630,773 downwards.
AGACATAGGCAGATAGGTGAGAGGGGAATAACATAAATGATACCGGTCTCATAGCTGATGGATATTTGCAAAATAAAACATCATGTTTTCCTTCCTTGTAGATGCCAGGCTGAGCTGCAACATGCATGTCTTGTCCCTCCTCCACCCCTCAATGCTCAGCATGATTGATGTACAAGACTTAGTTCTTGGAACCAAGCTATGTACATCATGCAGAAAGGGAGGAGTCATGCATGCTGCAGCTCGGCTCGGCTACTATGACTCTTGAGAAGTCTTGTCTCTTGAGCGAACTTTCCAAACTGTTTGGGTTCTGTAACATTCTCCAAACCTGAATGCTCGGCATTTGACTTTTGGCAGCTGGAGAAGTTGGTTGCTGCCCTAGGTCTTTGCTGAGTGTGTGGGCATACTCTTTGACACCAGTTGTAGGCACACTCTTTGTTTGACACTCTATGTGGGCACACTCTTTGGGTGATAGTTTGTGGGCACACACTTTGGCTGGCACAGGCTGTAGGTACACTCTAACCAACACTGTGTGAACACTGACTTCCACCATATGTGAGTGAACTCTTTGTCTAACACTGTTGGCATACCTTCTAGCACACACTGGCTGCCACTGTATGTGAGCACTTGGGCTGACATTGTATGTGGGTGCCCTTTCTGGCTGACAAAGTTGGCACTTTTTCTAGCTGATACTGTATGTGGGCGCACACTGACTGACTCTGTATGTGGGCACTCTCTGGCTGACACTGTGGGTGCACTCTCTGGCTGACACTGTGGGTGCACTCTCTGGCTGACACTGTATGTGGGCGCACACTGACTTGCACTGTATGTGGGTGCACTCTCTGACTGACACTGCCTATAGATGCACTCTTTGGCTGACACTGTTGGCATACCTTCCAGCTGACGCTGTGTGGACACACACTGGCTGCCACTGTATGTGGGCTGACAGAGTATGTGGGTGCCTTGTCTGTCTGACAAAGTTGGCTCACTTTCTAGCTGAGGCTGGGTTCACACTACGTATAGTTTAGTCAGTATTGTGGTCCTCATTTTGCAACCAAAACCAGGAGTGGATTGAAAACACAGAAACACTCCTGGTGTTGGTTGCAATCTGAGGACCACAATACTGACTGAAATATATGTAGTGTGAACCCAGCCTGATACTGTATGTGGGCGCACTTTGGCTGACACTGCATGTGAGTGCACTCTCTTTCTGACACTGTATGTGGGCACTCTCTGGCTGACACTGTATGTGGGCACTCTCTGGCTGACACTGTATGTGGGCACTCTCTGGCTGATACTGTATGTGGGCACACTCTCTGGCTGACACTGTATGAGAGTGCATTCTCTGGCTGACACTATGTGGGTGCACTCTCTGGCTGACACTGTGGGTGCACTCTCTGGCTGACACTGTATGTGGGCACTCTCTGGCTGTTTGCGGCACACTTCCTGGCAGACTATGAGCACACTGTCTGGCTAGCACTATTAGAGTTGCCATTAGAGGGGCACGGACAGAGTACTTGAAGGTGAGACTTATTTTCTGCACTACACTTCACATTTCTCCCTGGAAGCAATCTCGGGACAGTTTATGTGCCTGGACTTACTTTTAAGTATCTATTGATTCCCAGGACCACAAGCATGAAGTGAATTGAGTTTTCTGTTCCTCCTTTAATAGAACCTTCCTGTGTTCAGAACCATAACTTACATTGTAACGTCGTGCCTTTCTGTCCGTGATTAAATATAATTATTTAATGCATTAGTTTTACTGCCCAGCCTATACCGTCTATTCCACTTTCAATGCATTTGCCATCTTCTCTAATGATTTACTTTCAGTTTGCAGCCAGTTCTCAACAGCTCATAAAGATTTTATGGGAAAATTAACCCATTGGAGCAAAGCCATGTTTGCCCTATTAAAATTGCCTATTCTTTGAAAACCTCTGTATAAATTGCATTGCAATGTGTGCTGTGTAGGCTCATAAGGTGTTAACTAACATGGAATTTATGGGTGATCCTTAGTTCACATTCTTACTCAGAATTACTACTTACTACTTGAAGAACGAAAGTCCTGAGTGTGTATGACCATGTTTACTATGTATTGACCTAAAATGAGAGATCTGTGTTAAAATGTTTAGGAGCATAGCAATAAGTCAGATGTACTAAGCATCCTGAAGTAAAACCTCCTTAAAACAAATTGCTCTCTCTGCAGTTATGGTCAGGAAATAAACAGGTCTGATGTGTTTCAAGGGAAAAATTTTATTCAGAGACCCTGAATAAGAGCTTTCCCTCAAAACACGTCGGATCCTGTTGTTTCCAGTAAGTTGCTTGCTGTATATGGAGAACTTTAAGAAGATGATTAGTGATGAGCGCACTTAGTGAACGCTCAGGTTTGTTCAAATCCGAACACTCAGCATTTGATTCTCGCTGCCTGGAGAATTAGGATGCAACCTTAGGGCTGCCAGGAAAACATGGATACAGCCTTTGGCCTATGGCCTATGGCCGAATCCTTGTTTTCCAGGACTCCCTAGAGCTGCATCCAACTTTTCAAGGCAGCGAGAATCAAATGCTGATCATTCGGACAAACCCCAGCGATTGTCAAGTTTGCTAGTGACTAAATAAGTTGCTTTAGCTAAACACTAACCCCCCCCCCCCTGGAGTTGCAGCACAGCTCTGCTTCCTGCTTTGATCTAAACACACAGGTAATGCTTGCTTAGCCAACCCCTGGCAGGAGTGGGTGACTGCTACAGCCAGTGATTGGCTGAACAGGCATCTCCTGCATGTCGAGATGTCACCAAGGAGGCACCAATCAGTGAGGATTGGGCACCATCAGGACTGCAGCAGTGAGCTATCAGGCTTGTAAGTATTTTTTTTATTTTATTTTATGCGAGTCTGTTGTACTAGAAAAACCAATTTGATTACCAGTGTTTCTGGGTTAATTTGTTATCCGGGCTTCTATTCATAAGGTGCAAATCTGTTGTTTGTTGCACACAACTTTATAAGTGTTGACCATTGACAGCATCTGACAGATGAGACTTTTCACAGTACTGTCATGTGGTCAGCGTCTAACAGGGTCTTTCGTGTCATGAAAAAAGAGTGATTAACAGCATTAACTTCTCGAAATCCATCACCATGGCTGACAAAAATCACTAGTGTATGGCCAACTTTACTAGACTCATTAGTGGGTGTCGCTTTTTGTTTCTGTGTTATCTAATGTGTATGGGCACCCTGTTGCAGTATAAGATGTTTCCAAGTAAGGGCCAACTAAAGATGGCACAATAACCCTGCTGGCCCCGGAGATATTTGGCCCCCAATAGGGGGGTGATCTAGTACACAGGGGTCAAACCTGCAGCTCTCCAGCTGTTGCAAAAGTACAATACCCATCATGTCTGGCATGCCTGGCTTAGCTTTGACTGTCCAGGCATGATGGGTATTGTAGTTTTGCAGCAGGTTTGACACCATAGATCTAGTATGCAGCACAGACATCTTACAACTTTTGGTAAGTGTCTGATATTGCATTCTTCTGATTGTTCTGGTGATCTCCCCAAACTCTGCCAGCATCTGACTGTCAAACTAGTCCATTTAACCCACATTCTCATATTCAAAGCCAACATAACTTTAATGGGGTATGTCAGCCAAAAGCAATATTTAACTATTGGATTGGCCACTAAAGTTATATAACTATAACTGGTCGCATAGTCCTATATTATCTGCACTTACCGCGACCAGAAGTCTTGTAGTACATAGATAAATGCTAGGAGGCCGCTTTTCCATGCAGGATAACTGGGCCGATACAGAGGCAGGGGTAGTCTGCTAGCCAGTCCCAACAAACAGATTTCACACTGGACACCCATGAACTACAAGAGTTCCGGTCCCGTAAGCTGGGGTATTTGGGGCCCACCAGAGGAAATGATCCTGGGGGCCCATCAATGAAGAGCCAGTGAGAAACAACATATCAGTCAGTGTTTGTGCAGGTTCTAAAGCTGGAGGCCCACCGGAGGATCCTCCCATACTCTGGTGGGCCAGTCCGACACTGCCCGTAAGTGAAGATAATATAGCACTATGCATTCATACTGAATTCATTTCCTTTGGATGGTGTTTCTTGTTTGTTAAAAACTCGAGGGCAACCATGTCATTGTATAACCTTTTAGCGCTATGAACGAACACCCCTGTGTTCGTGAGACTAGGGTTAGACTCCATTTACATTCGCGCTTTGGCTTTGTCATGCATCCATCAAGGCTGCCATAGTTTTCACTGCAAAACCGGCATCGCACGTTGTGCCATTCTTACCATCAAAAGTAATGGAAAACCCCGACAGCAAACGTAAACGTGAAAAACGAAAACTTTTTTATACTGTTTGTTGTTAGTTCATTGACTTTTGTCCGTTTTTCTCAGGTATTCTTCTGTACACCGTGTAATAGTTCCTTTTCCAGAGTTGTCACGGCACTTGCATGGATGTTATTACTTTGCGTTGAACTTTGAGAACTTCTTTCTACTCGGTTCTAAAGAGAAAGTTTCCCCTTTACCTCTAGAATGAAGTCACCCTGCTGAGAAATGAAGTGGCGCAGCTGAAACAGCTTCTTCTGGCTCATAAAGATTGCCCTGTAACCGCCATGCAGAAGAAATCTGGCTATCATAGTGAGTAATGTTCCATTACCCATGGCCTTGGGCTACGTAGTGAAATACTGCCAAAAAAACCCGTGCCTCTATTAATATAGGAAGGCTCATATGCACTTCTAGTGTTTAACATTAAATATGGAGAATAAGGGAAGGTTAGAGCTCCGCTACATTTAGATGTTGTTTCAATAGAATTAATCTCCACACCGCTTCTCCATGAAATATTTTCCGCTCTACATGATTAACTTCACTGCGAGTCTCTCCGGCATTTAAAGCTTTAAAATATTTTGTAGCTTTTTTTTTTTTTTTTTTCTCCTTTCCAAGCATTTTTTAATTAGTAGTGTATGTTAAAGAAAAAAATCCCTGAAGCTATTGTACTCCTGTCTGCGTATATACAGTGGGATAAACATATGCAAAAAGACTCGGGTAAGTTTCTCCAGTGTGTGAAATAAACACATAAAAAATTATATGTATGTATATTTTGACAGATTTTATTGTAATGGGATTTATTCCGGCTGCACACGGAATTGATTTCCACATCTTGAATTAAACGTCTAATATTTCTGCGTTGGCGGCTTGTGTTCTGAATGTTAATGTTGTCAGAGGTAGACAGCATGTAATTCACAAGACCCTAGATTACACTTCTTGCTGCCATTGTAGAACTAAAAGTCTCAGCATGGCCTCTCTCACTTCTTTGAATTGTACAGCGTGCAGAGAGGTTGGGGGGGGGGGGGTGCTTGCTGTGGATTTGCCTAGTGTTTTGCAGGCACTATTCACTAACCTTGTACTATCAACAGTTGTCGATTTTACGTGATTGTGCAACAAATCTTCCTGAGCCTGAGTGTGACCTTAGTGCCACACAACAGCTTGCAGGGTATTCTGGGACTTCCACTTCAGTTAGAATAATAGAGTATGAGCTGTGCGGGACACTAGTGAATTACTACAGCTTGTGTTCTGCAGAATTTCTTAGCCCCATACAGAATATGTTAGCTCCTATACATAATCATAATGGGAAACAAATACAGATCTTTATATGTCTGAAGCTAAGTTTTGAAGCATACCTGTACAGATTTTTTTTTTAAATCTGCATGGTTTTATTACTGTAATTCTTCAGAGGGTTGATAAGCCCTAAGAGCCCCCTGCATGGTGCATGTACTTTCTTTCCCTTACTTGTCTGTCCAGTCACAGGACAGCACCCCCTCTGTGCTATACCATGACACAGTGCTAGAGAAGGTGCCCTAGACTGACCAGACTGGCACTGTGCTGGGGATGATTTACACAATACACTACTGTAGATGGCACGATGAAGGGGTTATTAATATACTGGGTACACAATGTGATGTGTAAGCATATAGGAAAGCAGCAGCTTAACAAGGAAGGGGATACACTAAGCAGCATTGTGTACATGCAATGTTGTATTAAAAGATGTTTTCAAGTAAGGGCCAACCATAGTGCAAGATGGCCCTGGAAATATTTAACCCCTTTTTTTTTTTTTTTTTAATGAAAGCGGCACTATTTGCAGATTCAGGCCAGTGAACCTGCTGATATGCGCCAGCCGCAATTTACCTTAGGACTGCAGTGCCGCTGTTTATACTCATCTGGGGTCCAGTACTGTGCCGATATTAGCTAATTACTAATATGCTAATAAGCGGCTTCCGAGCATTTGAGGCGTTCCTCATCAGCCCGGAGCACCCGTTCGGCCCGCCTAGCCTGCCCTCCCACTATGCATATTCATATATGCATAGTTAGGCTGCTTGTTACTGCGCATGTGAAGGGAGCAGCCTGTAACAAGTGGCCTAACTATGCATAGATGAATATGCATAGTGGGAGGGCAGGCTAGGCAGACCGAACGGGTGCTCCAGGCTGATGAGGAACGCCCGAAGCAAATGCTCGGAAGCCGCTTATTAGCATATCAGTAGTTAGCTAATATCGGCACAGTACCGGACCGCACAGGAGTATAAACAGTGGCACATATCTGTAGTGTAACGATTTTTTTGCGGTCGTTACATCGTTACTTGGTTGTTTAAAACGTGGGGAAATGTAGGTAGACATTTCAAGAACGACTGAAAGATTTTTTATTCAACAAAAAGATTAGCGAATTATTGTTGAAAGACCAACGATTTTTTTTCGACATGTTGAAAAAAAAATAGTGAACGACTCAACGACTATTTCGCTGTTGTCGTTCGCTCGTTTACAGCTACTCCACAGAACGAATTTCGTTAACGAGCGGTCGTTTGAACGATTTTATGAACGATAATCGTTCGAAAAAGTTCTGTGGAATAGGGCCTTTAGAAGTCTTCATTGACCATAATCTGATCACAAAGCGCCTCTCTCTTAGGACTCTCAGCAACTGTCTCTGTTGATAAACCTGGTAGTAAGAGCCCGATGTCCCACGGGGAAATAAATAAAGACACAGTTCTCATTCAAATCAGTGGGTTGCAATACAGGAAAAGTCTTCTTCTGAAGCGATAGAGGACCTCTCTAGCCACTGTCCAGTCTGGCCAAATGATAAGGATGACATGATAGATAGATAGATAGATAGATAGATAGATAGATAGATAGATAGATAGATAGATAGATAGATAGATAGATAGGAGATACTACCTACCTACACTAGATTTGGATTATATTCAAAATAAAATACAAGATACGCATAAGATGTATGTTTACAAAATACTCATTTGGTGGACTGCTGTCTTTCCTATTCTGAAAGGGGGGGGAGGTAATCTTGCAGTTGAAATCCAACATGCCTGATTAAAAAGAATAAAGTGAGTTGAGAAAATGTCGGGCAGCTCCTTACATTTTATATGATAAGATGGTCCTAAGAAAACTGGCCTGTCCCACCGAAAGGAATGTATGGTCAGCTTTAGTTTAATGGCAGTATGTGCTTGAATTATATTAGCAGGCCAGTACCTGAATTGTGACAGGTTGATGATAAAATCTGCTTCCTGACACTGGGAAAGCTAAACCCAGCACTCTGTCAGAGCCCCCCGTTAGATGTGTGCAAACAGTCACTACTACATCCAGGTAGTTGCTATAGAAATATATGACAATAAAAACAATCACACATCGCTATAGATGGGAAAATTATAAAGTTCAGAATATGGCGATACAAAGCAGATTGATACATAGTAAAAGAAAACAAAAGCCATGTAAATGTGGTATAGTTGTGATGGTGCCGACCTGCAGAATAAAGCTTACATGTCACTTTTACTATACGGTGAACAGAGAAAAAAAAATGACTGTCCCACTCTTGATTTTTTTCTTTCCAGTTTTGAAGTACATTACATGGTAAAGTAAAAGGCCAATAAATATTACCGTTATGGCCAAAAGTTTTGAAAAAAATTTGGTTTTCACAAAGCTTGCCACTTCACTGTTTTCAGATCTTTTAGTGAGTTGTTTTTATCATATACTGAAGTACAATCACACGGAACGATTTTCAACGACTAACGATAAACGACCGCAAACGAGATTGTTTATTGTTAACCTGAAATCGTTCACCATATTACACAGAACGATGGTCGTTAGTTACGATTGTTACTATGATCGTTGTTGCGATTGTTACTACGATTGTTTACTCCTTCTGATCCCAGGAAAACAATGAACAATGTGCAATTACACTGAACGATTAGTGAACACATGTGGAAAGGGGTAGTGCACCCAAAAAAATTTTCTTTCAAATCAACTGCTGCCATGAAGTGCCAGAGATTTGTAATTTACTTCTATTAAAAAATCTCAAGCCTTCCAGTACTTATCAGCTGCTGTATGCCCAGCAGGAAGTGGTATTATTTCCAGTCTGGAGAGCAGGAGAGGTTTTCTATGGGGATTTGCTCCTTCTCTGGACAGTTCCTGACATGCACAGAGGAGGCAAGAGAGAGCACTGTGTCGGACAGGAAAGAAAACACCACTTCCTACTGGACACACAGCAGCTGATAAGTACTGGAAGGCTTGAGATTTTTTAATAGAAGTAAATTACAAATCTCTGGCACTTCATGGCAGCAGTTGATTTGAAAGAAAAATTTTTTTTGGTGCACTACCCCTTTAAGCGAATGAACGTGGAATTACAGCGAACGATTAACAATAATTTTTGGTTCAGATCTAAATCAACGATCATAAAAAAACGTTTTTTTGATCATTGCCTGCAATTACACACAACGATTATCGTTTAAATTCGAACCATATAACGATTTTTCGCACAATAATCGTCCCTAGAATATTCTCAGGATACTGTTGGCAAGTCACAGGACTTCTCCAGACAAAGATTCTTTCAGATGTCCCTAACAGTGAAAATAACTCTCCCCGGTGCTCTGCCGTCCAGTCCCTGTAACTCCGGCAGGATGTCAGTCTGTTCTTGATGTTTTTCATGGGGAGAAGGGTCTTCTTTGCTGTCATTCCCTTTCTTTATATTTAAACTTTTATTAATAAAAATAAAGGGTTCAGGAAAGAAAATCTGAAAAGGGTAGTAGAAACAGAAACGTCTGAATAGGACAAACATTTTCGGATAACACTCTGCACCATGTTTTATATTATTCAGTAGTTTCAGCCACATTATTAAGCAGAGAGTAACTTACTAAATAATGTTTAAAAAATCTTCACTATAGAGTTTTTGTAAATAACCATAGAAATAACGGAAAGACAACCGCTCTAGCTATCTGGTTATATGTCCTGTATTACAAGGGGGCCTACCAGGCCTACTTCTATACATTATAGTGTGAGGGTATGTGCACACTATGGAATCCCTGCGGATCACCCGCTGTGGATTCCGCAGTTCGCCCCCAATGGTGGCCGCGCGCATCTCCGCTGGTCCCATAGGCTTCATGTATGGTTTGACAGATTCCAATGTCCGCCCAAAGAATGAACCCGCTCATTCTTTGGGTGGACGTCGGAATCTGCCTGACCGTAGATTAGAGTCTATGGCACAGGCGGAGAGTGAAGCATAAGCATGCATGGACAAGCGGCGGAATCCGCCGCAAGTCCTCCACATGTATTACTCAGTGTACACATACCCTTAGGCTGGGTTCACACTACGTATATTTCAGTCAGTATTGTGGTCCTCATATTGCAACCAAAACCAGGAGTGGATTGAGAACACAGAAAGGCTCTGCTCACACAATGGTGAAATTGAGTGGATGGCCGCCATATAACGGTAAATAACTGCCATTATTTCAATATAACAGCCGTTGTTTTAAAATACCAGCAAATATTTGCCATTAAATGGCGGCCATCCACTCAATTTCAACATTGTGTGAACAGATCCTTTCTGTGTTTTTAATCCACTCCTGGTTTTGGTTGCAATATGAGGACCACAATACTGACTGAAATATACGTAGTGTGAACCCTGCCTTAGGGTGTAAATGTTTGAGTGGAGGGGGGGGGGGGAATGCCAGTGTTGCCTTTGGGGGTATGGAGAGGATGGGAGGGGTGGGGAATCACACATTGGAGGATATCTGAGAACTGGTAATAAGCCATATGAGCGAAAAGCAGATGAACACAGAACACCTGCTTGCTGCCATTCCTGAGCAAGGCCTGCACTGGTGTTGAACCAGCCATCTAGCTGATCCTGGCACTTACTGGACCTCCATGGGTGCCTTGAAGCCTTCTTCACCGCAGTTGTATCTCTCTTGAAGCTCTTGATAATCTGATCAATAGTTGATTTAGGAGCTATGTCACCATCCGCAGTGTCCTTGCCTGTAACGCCCTTTTGATGCACAGCAACGATGATTGCACGTATCTTGAAGGTAACCACGGTTAACAAAAGAAAACAATGATTTTAAGCACCATATAATTCAAGCAGCCATGTCTTTCTTAACACTTTTTCCCAAGCTAGAGAGAAGATCACTGAAAAAGCATGATAGCAGGTAATTTATTGTCAGGGATGAAATGTAGTAAAAGTTGAGTTTTGTGAATTCAGCTCATTTTCATGGCAAGGAATGACTTTACAATATATTACCATTCATCTGATTAATCGTCTTAACAATCTATCGTCAATAAAAAAAAAAAAATTCCAACTGTAAAAACTGAGCCAGAAAACCAAAATTTGTATCAGTCCGAAAATTTTTAACCACAACAGTACAAATTATTCTGCAAAAAAATAATAATAATATGAAGGGAAAAAATGATAAAAACTGAAAATCTCTGCGGGAATGAGTGATAGAGGTATTGGTGCATGTATCATGCAGGTGAATTCATTTTTTTTTTATTAATGTCAATGGAAGAGTGATAAACTGATACCCAAAATGCATATTTGATCTTTTTTTTCCTCCATAATCTCCCAAAGACTATGCTTACGTATAGTTTTTCCGTTTAATTTTTATTTTTTTAAATGATGCCGTTATTTTGAGGTCAAAATGACGTCAATCATTTCCCTGCTTGGCCGCCTATAAAAACAGTGCAGGCTTACGTCTGGTCAGTACCAGGTGATTATTCTTGCGCAATTTTTGCACTTTTGCGACTTTTTACTTAGATACATTCACTATGGCAGTGCTACATGTTAATAAATCAATCACAAGATATTGGAACAAAATACACCATAATACACCCAAGAGTCACACAAATTAGACTCCTTTCTAAATGTCCCCCTATGTGCATTGGACGTCCGTCATTCTGTTAACTTCAATGCATTCTCTTAGCTTCAATTAAAATGCTCGGACGGACGTCATTTTAAAAAGAAAAAGCTGACACTTTTTCTCTTTTTTAACTTAGTGTGAACATAGCCATTGAATTTAAAGGGGAAGAATTTTAATATATTTAACTTTTTTTATTTTTTACTTTTGTTTATTTATATTTTATTTATTTATTTATTTATTTACAATACATTTCTCTCTTACTTTTTCTTTTCATGGAAGAAATAAATCATGTCAGGATGAGCCCTAATGGGAAAAAACTACCCTATACCCGGGATAAAAATGAATCCCGGCCATTGCTAATTATTCATGTGTCTCCGCACAGTGTTAACATTGTAAGACATCCAGCTTATAAAAGCAGATGCTTGGGAACGTCTGTCCATCAGAATGTGACTAGTCACCTCTTTGGCATTTGGAAGGTTAATTGAGCCTTGCCTTGCTCTCTCTTTTTTTGGCTGTGATATACAACGCTCCAACCAGCTGCTGCCGCTGAATAAATGGCCAATTTTGTCCCTGGTACACAAATTTGTAACAAATAACAAAGCTGGGAATGCATTAGGCAACATTCATAATATATAACCCACAGCTTTCTCCTTTATGATTTAATGATATTCCAGGATATTTGTAAATGTGAAGATTGTCCCTGCCATATGCAGCCACTTCATTTTAATTTGCCAGTGTCAGTAATTCAGGAGGATAAAGAAACATTTTGAATTGCATGCAAACAGTTCCTCAGGTGCTCGCGATAAAACTTAATAGCCTCCATCTTTACTTGTAGTCATTTTAAGCGGTTTTATCTGAACAGGCAATATTTTTTAATTTAAAAGAATTGAGCGGTAAAGGCAACTTTCCATTGCCATATATATTTAGGGAGCTGATTTTGTCATTTCTGAGCTGATAAATCTTACTACACGGAGGCACAGTCATTTGACAGGGCTAGAGAATAACATTTTGCAGTAAATTGGATCGGCATAGGCATATGTTGGAGACGGGTATTAACAATGATTGCGGCAAGGATGAGGCTATTATCCTTTACATCTGATAAACCCACATAATGTCAAATAGATGCTCCCAATATCTGGCATTGTGTGCTGCCGTTGTCTTTTGATGACTTCCCAATATCCTTGTAAACATGCCACATGTATATTCATCGGCAGAGTAAATGAGATCCCGGTGTGATGCAATTATGATGTCTAAATGTGCTGTCATATTGGGAAATTCTGCTGTATGATATGATCATTCCTGAAATTTGCTCATTCAACATAGTTGTCATTTAGTAAAAACAACATTGCGATTCATATTGCGTGTGTGTATATAAAATATATGTATGCATATCTATCGATCAACATTCCTTAAATCCCAATAAGCTAGCATGGGTCATGCCAGACCACCAAAAGTTGCATCCTCAGAGGAATACGGCCTAGGTGGTAAAGTAACTCCTGCTTTGTCTTTGGGGTTTGGTCTTAAGCACCCCCCCCCCAAAATATTTTATTTGCCCCACCAACTGCAGGCTTCTCGGTATATTCTTCCATATTGATCGCTTTCCCGTGTCAGAGCTTCATTCTGGTATTACAACACCGACCAAATCTCACTGGCACTCACGTGACCTCCTCTTCTAGCTTTCCCATATTTTCAGAGACCGGAAGTAAGAATCTTCTATGCATCTCTATGAGAGCTCTCTCATACAGATGCATTGAAGACACTAATTTCTGGTCTTTAAAATCACTGAAGAACCGAGAGGGTCAGAAAAGCTGTGACATAAGCATCAGCAGGATCCAAAAGGCGACGTACCATCAGAATGAAGCTGTATCATGCGATTATCAAACATTTTGAGGAAATGCTTCTTTAAGATAGATATAACCGTTAGCGAGAAGTTAGTTGATTTTTGAACTGATGATCATCTGATGAGCAATTGTTTTGTAGAGCCAGCCATATAGATTATAGTCTATATTGGCCATAAATTGACCATTAATAGCTGCCATCTGAACTTCTGTTAGACGCCATCCCTTTAATTCGCCCCATACAAATTAGTGCCCAGAGTAGTCGAACAGAATGTTACCCAAACAGAAAAAGAGCAAGTAAGCCAAAGCCAAACAAGTCTTAATATCTAACATTCCTCATCCATTTCTCCAGCGACGACATTTACGAGAGTGTCAAGATGCCCCCCATACACACTACACGGTTGGGTGGTCTCACCGAAATTAGCGGTTTTGCCTTTACTGTTGTTCAAACTGGTCATAGATGAGTACACACACCGGGCAAAGGACATGTCATGTGCAGTGTATACCACTAGGCCCTAGCGTGTACGTTTTTGTGTATAAATAATACTGATCAGGGCTGGTGTAGAGTTGGGCAAAAAGTAATAAATGAAACTTGTCTATGAGAGCGGCCACAAGTATAAGAATTCATACCACCACACACACTTTTCCCTTGGAAATCAGAGCAGGAAACGAAAGTCACAAATTATTGCATAGGCTCTTTTTATCTTTTTCAGGCACCAGTAATCAAATGCCGAACGAACAGAGTTGAGCATGCTTGAGTTGCACTCATCTCTAGCTTTATCCTGTACTATATAGATAGTATTTGTTCTGTAGTGGCTCCTGCAGGGCACACAAATAGTTCGCTGCATCTTTTCCTGCCAAAAATAAGAAAACGTTTCGGGATTCTCTACTGGTCTGAAAGTCCCAGGATTCTCTACAGCCCTGGATTTTTTCCACATATTTTTTTTTAATTAATTTATGTATTTAAATACATAAAAAATGTAGTAATTCCAATAATAACCCTATAGATGGTATTGATTATATTATTAAGAAAAAGACAGGATATTTTGAAATGGCGATCCACCAAACCTCGTTGTTTGCACTTACAGCATTTTTCTACCTAGACAAATTGGGGATTAGAATAAAGCGAACGCCTCCATTTGACTGTAATTTCCTATTCAGCTACTGTTCCAAACAATAATTAAGTCAGAACATGTTTGCAAAGTTACTTTGGGGCGTCCTTGCAGCGGCATTAGTGTAAAATCTGTTCACAAATAAGCAAGCTCTATCGGCTCGGATCATGATTGCCGGTCTCTTCACAACATAGCAGCGCTCGCCTTAACTCTTTTATGTGTTAAAACATCATCATCATTACCTTACCATTAAAAAATGTTTGTTGGTTAGCAAAGCAATTTGCACATTTGCCATCTACAATTTACAGTGATGTATTTTCATTGGCTTCTTAATTATCTTTTTAGGATCCGCTCAGAATGACTAAATTATTAGATTCAGCGTGCAGAATAGTGGATGTTTTCGGTGCCCTGAGCCCAATTAATTTGTGCATCTCTGGAACAGCTGGTGGCATTTAGACTCTAAATACTGCTTATTCTCCTGAGTGCACACCATTACAGTCAGGTGCCGGCATCATCACTTGCCGCACTTAATGGAAAGGCATCCCCATAAATGTGAAAAATAATCTTTATTTGCCATGGAATCATTGCAAGGTGTGTTTACATCACATCTATAATTAGACGCCATTAGTCCAATTAGACCGGTTACAGTAGAAATTTTCAAGAACAACATTTTTGCAGTTTATTTAAAAAAGGTTGCGCGGTTGACATGTTTTGTTTTTCTTCCGAATTTGATCTAAATTTGAAAGCGGAAAATGTCAGATGTCGGGGGACTTTACCGAAGCTGAATGGCAGATGATTGCAATTGCTGGCGTTCCGTCTTAAAGGCGTAGGCTGCTTGTGGCTGATTGGGAAGTGGAACCTTGTGGGTGGAGTTTTGTAGGAGGGTTGTAAAGTGGAAGGGGGTGTCTCTTTGTCTCCTCAAAGACCAAACCCTTTCAGATTTAAACGTTACTTTCAATTGTAATAACATTTGGCGTGTCAAGAGTTACTCATCACGGCGGGCTATACTGATGAGACCAGCTGTGAACCTGAGATACAGTCGGGGGAGGTGCGCATCTCTTTATGGCTAATCCTACTGTTTGGCTTACATATAGTCATATATGAAGCAAGAGAGTCAGGTCTTTGGCTGGCCGGGGATTGTAGAGCACTGCCTTAATTTCTCCCTGGCTGTATCTTAGCATCGCAGCGGACGTCAAATGTTATTACAAATGACAGTAATGATTAAATTGTTGGGTCTTCACAGGTCTTTTTTTTTTTTCCATGACCATCGTTAATTTTTTTCCATTAAGCGAGAAAACCAGTTGGCCATAGACATGAGATTATTTTCATTGGAATCTAACAGTAAACTCGCATCTTTATTAAGCTGCAGGATCTGCCTTTGGCTTCTGAAGAAAGATAGTGGCATTTTTAAGATGTCTCTATCAAGGGATTACTCCTTCTCTCACCAAAAAAATAACATGCTCATCTGATCACCCACTCTTGCACTAGAGTTGGAGAAGAATAGCCCTATGTATAGTATTTAAAGGGGTTATCTGCTTTTTATTTGAATAGAAAATAGTCTCGTGTTAGCCCAAGAATCAGCTGTGATTTGTTGTGGAACCTTGCAGCAAGTGATTACGTCTACTGCAGCACCACCGGTGGAGAAATGGAGCATTGCATGGTGCTGTTAAAATAAATCAGCTATTTCCATAATGTTAGGTCCTCCACAGAAAGTTGCTTGTAGCTGTTTACTGAAGGAGCTCATAAACAATTAACTCCTTTATTTTAAAGGAGAAGTCTGGCGATTTCTAAAGGCCGGCAGCCTGTAGGGGGAAATTAATTACAAGTAACAACTTACCTCCCTCATGCCCACAGTGAGCGACAGCAGGACCCGCTCTGGGATCTTCGGGGTGTCCACGTCACAACCTGGCTGATGAACTGGCCACTCAACCAGTCAGTGACTGGGGCAGGACGCCGCTCCAGCCACTGATTGGCCATCAGTCCATTAGCCGGGAAAGGACTTTGATGTGATCACAACTCAGGGGAAAATGACTTCGGGGGGGGGGGGGGTTGGGGGGCGTCCTGCGGCTGTTCCAGCTGCTCACCGCAGGCACGGGGAGAGATAAGTTCCTCCCCTCTCCCCCTGCTGGCTGCCGGCTTTTAGAAATCACCGGACTTCTTCTTTAATATTTGTGAATCGGTTAACTATACCAATTAGACTCTCAAGATTTAAAGAGTTTATCTTGATATTTTCAACATAATCTGTCATCTTAAAGTGACCTACTGTTTAAATCAAGTTTTTATTTTGTACATAGTCTTTGACGATGATTTCCTGATTTTTCAATTTACTGTTTTACAAAATAATCCGTAAATTTAGCAGTTTTTCTTTATGGCCACTAGCCTTAAGACTAAGCTAAAACTTCCTGTTGTGTCTGTGATGCTAAGCAGAGGGCCGCTGTAAAGTGATCTGTACAGCATTACAGCGAAAATTTAAACCATTTGGTTGCAAAGACAGTAGATAATGTATAAAGCTCAGCCTTACCCTTCCTCTGAAAAGAGCTTTGCACAGGTCACAGAGGTCATACAGCATGCTTACAAATGTGTCCCATACAAAGAATAGGGTCTGGAGATGTTCATTGGGCCTAGTTCATGATTATAATGTACGGAAATCAAATGGCAGATAGGGTAGCACAGATGCTTAGTATATTTGGACACTAACATATGTTTTCATATTTTTGTATTTTTAGTTGATACAGAAAAAGATGAAAGTTCAGAAGACCTTTCAATGCCTGGCAGCCCACAGACTGAAGCAATCCAGCACAGTTCAATCAGCACTTCCAATGGCGTGAGCTCCACCTCAGTGGCAGAAGCAATAGCGACATCTGTTCTCACCCAGATGGCAGATCAGAGTACAGAACCAGCTGCCTCACACGTTCCTCTGGCCCCGCCTCCTGCGCAGCCCTCGGGAAGTTGATTAGAAACATGTACCACGCCAGGTTTTAGCAGATGATTGGTAACTTCAGAGGGGAAAAACTGCAAAATGCCAGTCTTAAGAGTTAGAAAAATGTAAACTCTTATTTTATGGTTTTACATTGTAGCCACTATGGAACAAGTTCTGCCCTTCTTCAGGAACAAGTCACTTAGTTTTCTTTATTGGCTTTTTAAAGTTACTTATTTTTAACTTTCAATTAATTAATGTGATCCCTTCCTCCCTAAAAACATATGTATCATATGTTTGACTATAGGAGGTGAAAAAAACAAAACAAAAGTAACCCTATTTTTGTGTAAACAATACTGGGGTGATCTCCTGAGACCCAGGGCAGAAAATATGCTCATAACAATTACTATGTCACCTTTATACCAAAGTTGCATAGTCCCTTTTGATCTTGATTGTTAAGGTCATAAATGCACTAGGCATGAGAAAGAAAGACAAAAATCGCTTTTGCTTTTAATCTTTTTGCCGTTTCTTTGTCTTTTTATAATTTGCACAGCGGAAAGGGAGAATAGTTAAGGATATTACTTTACATTCACATTTTGTTTGTCGTTATTTTTATTTTCATTTTTTCCTCTTTCTAATTGCACAAAATCTGAGTGGTCTGAACATCGCCACTTTTTTAAAATTTTCAAGTTTAAAAGAAAACAAAACTATAAGCAAAAAAACTAAAAAAATAAAGTGCTTTTTCTTTGGATAAGTTGTAGTCTAAGTGCAATACCACTTTAGTTGCCTTTTTTCATTCCTTTTTAATAATAATAATTTTTTTTTTTTTTTTTGGGCAAACCTACTGAAAACAGTGAGAAGGACCCCGATGCCCACGGAGTTCTAGTTTATTAGAAACAAGCTGGATAGTTTCAAGAGATCTGTATATCTTGGCTCCCTAAGGTTTTATTTACTGTACGTTTGATGGCCAGGAAGAGCTTAAAGACCTACATACATACATTAGATAACTTGGAACATACATTTTCATTATATTTCCAACCTGAGATGTACTTAACTCTTGTATAAGCACTATCATTCTGTACCAGACTTTTGATACATGTGGAGAGACAGTCAGGTGAAGGAGTTCTGTGGCAATATATGTATGTAATATTTAGCTAAGTGGTCAATGTATTCTAACCTCCTAATGTGTTATGTTGGATATTTGACTATTCCCTAAGTGCCAATCTGGGGATAGCATGGTGGCTCAGTGGTTACCATTGTTGTTTGGCAGCACTGAGTTCCTGGAGTCAAATCTCTCTAAGGGCAACATCAACATGGGGTATGTTTTCTCCATGTTTGTATGGGTGTATGGTTATGTTCACCGACAAAAATTTTCTTGTTGTGCCATTTCCAAAAACTTTTGGTATGTCTTAGAGACACTTCAAAAGTTTTGATCGGTCTGGGCCTCCATCATTCGCTAGAATAAGTGGGGAGGAGCATGCAGCTGTCTAAGGAGCCTTTCTCCTGCAGAGAGATGTGTAGAGAAGTGATGAGCCGAGTACTTCTACCGGCTCATTCTAGTGATAGATGACACCTATAGGCTATGTTCCCACTTCGGGAACACATCAGGCAAATATAACAAGTCTATAAAACAAGATGGTTGCCTTTGCCTGATATGTTCTCGAGGTGGGAACATAGCCATAAAGTGCATCCCTTCCACCGAAAAGAGTCTATATTACAATGTCCTGGTCATTGGTATTATATAACGTAAACTCCAGTTAATTGGCGCTTACGACATACTACCAGTCCTGGACTCTGTTCAGTGGAAAGGATGACCTTTATAGGTGTCTTTTCTTGTTTCCCGAGCTTGCAGATAGGCTGGTTAGATTCCTACCAAACTCTTTCTAATTTGTACCCTTCACTCAAGACCGGGTCTAATATGAGTAATGGCAATCTCTACACAACACTGTAGGATATGTTGGTGCTATGTAACCATCAGAATATACATTTTGTGACCCATGCCTTCAAAATAGGGAGGCTTTGTGTTTGCATACATGTGGATCAATGTTTGATGTGTGCATTGTAAAAGGAATCACACTGGGCACAAGATCACCAACCCAACTCAATATAGAAAAATCAATGTTTTTTATTGTTGCGTACAGTGTCAGTGACCAGTAGCCATATTCATGGGGTGCAGAAACTTGTGGTCCATCGTCCCACTGGAGTAAGGAGTGCTGTCATTGTCTCATGTTGTTAGGTAGCAGCCCCAATACTTAGATATGTTGCCTGGCACATACAGCACGTGAATACCATTCATTCGGGAGCCTAAAGGAAAAGAGTGGGAAATCCCATCATACTGGAGATACAGTAGATGGAGACTATACTATCACAGTCAGTGCTTTGTTATTTACCCCTATTTATATATTGTCGGTGAACCCCTTTAATATGATTTATGATGTGTGAGTCAGGAGTGTAAGGGAACAGGAAGGGGAGAGTGGAACCCATAGATTTCGCCAGCAATCTATGCCTGAATGTTTTACGATGCCTTCAATGTGATGCTGGCTTATAGAAGACTGCAGGTTAAAAAAAAAAGTATATGTATATAAATATATATATTTCTGTGTGTGATGATTGATAACTAACATTCCATGATGTGAGGTAGTTTTGTCTTGGAGGAGATGATTGTAAGGTACACATTCTCATTACGGAGGTTGCCTGCAGGATAATTGAGTCCTCTCAATGTGCCATTATGTATTCTCATTCACAATGCAATATTTCAAGGATTACTAGGAAAGTAAAAAGTGTTTACTTGACTTCAAATCAGTTTTTCACAGTTCTTATGTATATAAAATTATTACCGTAGCAGCATATCTGCGACAGATAGGGGGTTACATAATGTTTTTTTCTTTAAACTTTCCATGGTTGCGGACCCAACTTAAATTAAATATTTTAACTCAAAGTAATTTATTGTATTTAAAGTGAACATTATATTTGAAGTGTATGATGTCTCTAAAATGATGGGAGGCCTAAAGTGAATGATTTTAAGAAGGTTTTGCAGATAGGTGACAGATCCTTACTTTAGACCATGGGTCTCCAAACTGCGGCCCTCCAGCTGTTGCAAAACTACAATTACCATTATGCCCAGACAGCTAAAGCTTTGGATTTAGCTGTCCAGGTATGATGGGAAATGTAGTATTGCAGCAGCTGGAGGGCCGCAGTTTGGAGACCCATGCTTAGACAATACAGACTAGTCAATTTCTTTTATAGGGCTTCTTGGCTAGACTATTGTTTAAAAGGCAGGGATGGGGAACCGTCAGCTTTCCAGCTGTTGCACAACTACAATTCCCATCATGCCTGGGTATCCACTTGGGAATTGTAAGGGAATGTAGAGAACATATAGACTACTGCTGTAAGAGGGAGGTCCAGACTACATAGATGCTGTGATGGGCGGAAGAGCAAACTGGTCAGACTGCTGTATATAGAGGAAGGGTAAGATGACATGACTAGACTACTGGTATAGTGGAAATGTCTGGGATTGCTAACTACATAAATATACTACTGTTATAGGGGAGGCACAGGGTGCTTTTATAGGAAGCAGATTACACCACATAGGCAGATTTATGTTATGGGGGGCAGTCATGATAACATAACCAGGCGGCTATTATAGAGGGCAGTGCAGATTGCATAGCTTCACTGCTTATATAGGTTGCAGTCTAGAACGCGTCAGTAGATTTCTTTTATAGGGAGCACTCCTGATTGCATAGCCAGCTAATTCCTATAGGGGGCAGTCCAGATTACATAGCCAAGCAGCTGTTATAAGGGGGGACTCCAGATTGCATAGCCATACAGTTCATATAATGGTCAGTCCAGATTGAATTGCAAGACTGCTATTATAGGGGGTGGTCCAAACTGCATACCCAGACTTTTATAGGAAGCAGTCCAAATTGCATAGCCAGACAGCTGTTTTTGGGGCTCGATGGCTTTTATAGAAAGTGGTTCATACCCCATGGCCAGACTTCTGTTGTAGGGGCAGTTCGGATTGCATAGCCAAGCTGCTGCTATAGGAGACACTTCAGACTTCATAGCCAGATTGTTCATATAGGGAGCAGCCCACATTACATAGCCAAGCAGCTGTTATAGGGGGGACTCCAGATTGAATAGCCATACGGTTCATATAATGGCCACTTCAGAATTCATAGCAAGACTTCTTTTATATGGGGTAGTCCAGGCGACATAGCAAGATTGAAGGTATAAGGGATGGTGGTCCAGACTACATAGCAAGATTGAAGGTATAAGGGATGGTGGTCCAGACTACATAGCCAGACAGCTGATATAGGGGCCAATGAACACTACATAGATAAACTGCTGTTGTAGGGGACCATCTAAACCACATAGACAGGCTGCTGTTGTTGGGGTAGTCAAGACCACATATATAGGCGGTGGTCCAGGTTGCAGTTGGTTCAGACTGCATAGCCAGACTGCTGTTATATGGTGTGATCCACAGCACATAGGGAGATTGCTGTTATAGGGGTGGTCAAGACTACACAGGAAGACTGCAGTTATAGGGGTGGTCCAGACTACATAGGAAGACTGGTATTATAGGGGTGGCCCATACTGTATAGGAAGACTGCTGTTATAGAGGGTGGTTCAGACTATATAGGAAGACTGCAGTTATAGGGGTGGTCCAGAGTACACAGGAAGGCTGCTGTTATGGGGGTGGTCCAGACTTCATAGGAAGACTGCTATTAGAGGGGTGGTCCAGACTACATTGAAAGATTGCTGTTATAGGGGTTGGTCCAGACTATATAGGAAGACTGCTGTTATGGGGGTGGTCCAGATTTCACAGGAAGACTGCTATTATAGTGGGGGTCCAGACTACATCGGAAGACTGCTGCTATTAGGGGTGGTCCACATAACTTTTTCTAGTTCCCCCAAAAAATCGCATTTTAAAGTCATCCTACACTTTGAATTGATTTTCATCTGTCATGTCTTAGGGTATATATGTAAGTCAGCACGAATCAAGCACTGGATGAAGCTGCAGTAGTCCAGGTTATAGACAATGCACTACCTTTTTCTATTCATTTTTAATTTTCCAGCTGACTGGGCATACACAACGCATTTCTTTTCTTCTAATGCCTGTTAACCTCAGCTACAGCAAATGTGAATTCTGCAGGAAAGCTTTATATTTTATTTGTCGTCGAATCATTTCCTAATCTCTATTGCCGACACTTCTCACTTTATTTATACATTTCATTTTATTTAATTTTTTTGTATTATAAAATTGTCGCAGCTGTAAATTAAGATCTCATTCTGTAAGTATGGAGAGAAAATGTCAATGGTGAATGGTGTTAGTCTCGATATTAGGAAAACAATGTGCATCTGTGTCCTGGAAATAAGCGAGTAAATGATTTGTTCTTGAGTCCATTTTGCAACTTGTCGACAAGTCTATGCGTAGCAATTTTTAATCTCTGGATTTAACATTTCACAAACTGTACGGCATCATTTTTTAGTACAGTTTGCATGAGTAAATTATGTATAAAATAAATGAGATATTGTTTTAAAATTGTTTTTTTTTTGTTTGTTTTTTTAATAATCTTCAGTTACTGTAATTCCATTGTTTACAAAATGTCTTTATGATCTGTCTAGAAGGCAAGCACATAAATGTACATTAAATAAACATTTTAAAAATCCATTGATGTCATCTTTTTCTTCCTATTGGGTAATTTGTTGTGGTTTTATGTGCACAGATCGTCATAGAAAGGATCATTTATGTTTAAGCTGAATGTTTGTTGGTTAAATTTATTGTCTGAACCTAGACCAAAGTCGGCTGTATACATGAGATATTAGTCGTTCATTCTTCAGTCTTCAGTTGTTCACTGATCATTCATGTTTATTTCACCGAGGAGATGGCAGTAAACCACTGTTTCATGAAAACAAAGCATCAGACCTGTTAAAATTAAAGATGGCCAACTCCACCTCTCCCCATCAGCTGCAGTGAGCGTCACAGTAGGGGAGAGAACATACAAAATGTATATTTGGTTGATCCCACTAACTTTACCTCGTGTATGTTTATACACTTTAGATAGCTGACATTCTTGGCTGACAGCTATGGTGCCTGACCACCTCATACATTTGCATTCTCTGCTCAACTAAGGGCCCTACTACTGAAACAATTGTTGGCCTTACTTGGCCAATTGCTTGTTCGGGACAATAATAGTTTCGTGTAAAAGGATATGTTGTAAAAGGACAGACTGCTGCTGACCTCAATGGACTTCCCACGCACCCAACCCACCCCCACTCGCTGTCGCCTCCTTACTCCTCACATTGTGCCATGTAATACAGCCTTAAAGTGACTGTACCACCAGGCCCAGGCTGAAGCACTGGAGGCGGCTGACCCACCCCCAGTGGGAAGAAACCCCAGCCCCTCCATGACGTGACTCCATTAGAATCAATGGAACCCTATCATAGAGGAGCTAGGGTTTCCTCCCACTAAGGGTGGGTTGGCCGCCTCCAGTGCTTTAGCCTGGGCCTGGTGGTACAGTCACTTTAAGGGACCACAGTATACTAGTCTAGTATTAGCGGGAACTCTTGCTCCAGGTTCAAAAAAATGGTTTCAGTTTGCTGTGAAGCATTTGTTACTGCTAGGCTAGGTGCACACTGCGTTTTTTGCAATCCGGATGCATTTTTGCAAAAAACGGATGCATTTGTGTGCATCCATTTTGATCCGTTTTTCCATTGACTTTCATTATAAAAAAAAAAAAAAAGGATCAAAACGGATCAGTTTTTTTTAACAGACACAAAAGTAGTGGCAACAGTACTTTTGTGTCCGTCAAAAAAACGGTTGGTTGGGGTCCAGCTGCTGAGAACCTCACCGATCGCTAGAACAAAGGGGCAGGCACACGAGCGAGCGCTTGCTCTGCCCCTTCATCTCTGCTACGGAATTGTAGACTGCTCGTATTGGCCCCTTTGTTCTGGCAACTGGCGGGGTTCTCAATAGCCACCCTCGACCAATACGCACTTCTGACATGTCATTAAAAATGGTAGTTACACTTTAAGTCTATGTTAACACAACGTATATTTTCATAAAAGTACGGCCGTTGTTGCCGATTGCAACAACGGCCATGATTAATACGAAAATATACGTTATGTGTCTGTCTATGGAATCCCGGCCGGAGCGTATACAAATAGTATACACTCCGGCCTGGATCCCCAGCAGCACCGAGAAACTGACATGTCAGTTTTCTGCGGCCACTATTCATTGAATGGTGGCCGCAGAAAACCCTGTCAGTGCACACTATGGAGCGAGCATCAGAACTCAGCGGCGCTAGAGATAATCTGGTTGCTACTGCAGTACCGTCCGGGATGATCTTTTCTGAGACCGACTGGGTCACGGAACAGCCGGTCTCTTACAAAGTGTGACCATAGCCTTAAGGGGTATTCCAGGAAAAATTGAGGATAATAAGGTCAAATATAACTAAAATATGACATTTTATCTGTGCAAAAATGAAAGTGATTACTTAGTCTTACTTGTCCAGAAAAGAAAACCGATATATTAAACTACCTCTGAGGTTTGGTATAGATGAACTAGTGGGAGGCACAGAGTGGGTATATAGAGTGGACTAGGGATTTGGTCTCTCTCCCCGGTCAGCACTAATAAAATACCCTGGACCTAGGCAGGGTGGTCTCCCTTAAAGAGCAGTCCCGCTCTGGAATCTAGGCCTATAATGAATCCGTATCATAGAATCACTATATACGCGAGCTAGAGATGAGCGAACCGGGTTCGGGTTAGAGTCGATCCGAACCCGAAAGTTCGGTATTTGATTAGCTGGGGCTGCTGAACTCTAAGGTTGTCTGGAAAACATGGATACAGCCAATGACTATATCCATGATTTCCACATAGCCTTAGCGCTTTATCCAACTTCAGCAGCCACCGCTAATCAAATGCCAAAAGTTCGGGTTCGGATAGACTCCAGCATGCTCCAGGTTCGCTCATCTCTAATGTGAACCTTTAGTTGTCTGCAAACCATGCTTGTAATAGTCATGACCAGTCAAAAAGCAAGTAGGTACTAAAACATACACAGATTCATAAGGCTATGTTCCCACTATGTATTGAGAAGTGCTAACAACAGCCGTTGTAGAGCAACGTCCAGAATTTAATGTTCATGATCATTAATTGTTAGCGCTTCTCTATGTAATGGGAACATAGCCTAAACCTAATTCTGTATATCCATTGGAGTTCGCATTGTACTACTTCCTTGGTCCAGTCACCTTTTCGTCGTGACTGTCGAGCTTCTAGAGCAAGGATGGGGAACCTTTGGCCCTGCAGCTGTTGCAGATTTAGCTTTGGCTGTCCAGGCATGATGGGAATTCTAGTTTTGCAACAGTTGGGGGCCAAAAGTTCCCTATCCATGCCTTAGAGTAGGGATGGGGACCCTTCAGCCCTTCAGCTGTTGCACAACTACAATTCCCATCATGGCTGGACAGCCGAAGCTTTGCTCCAGGCATGGTGGGAATTGTAGTTTGCAACAGCTGGAGGGCCGAAGGTTCCCCATCCCTGCCCTAGAGCACAGAGGCGTAATGTTCGGGGGTCTCTTCCATGATGCTCCCACATGTCTCTCCTATACTCTACATCCCCCACCTGTTCAGGAATGCACCGTCTGAATTCTCAAATTGTTTTTTTCCAATATAATAATGTCGGTATTTACACTTGCAGAGATATATGACACCCTGACACCTATATGACAAGCTAGCCCCCATCTAAGCACTAAGGATGTTATTTCCTTGTTCAATAAACGGACAGGCCTTACACCCTCTACAGCCTGTAAATCCAATAAAACGTCCATTCAGCCAGCTGTCTGCTGCTCTCTGTCTCACATAGTGACTATGAAATAACCCATCTTTGAGGCTACCTTCCTTACAATAAGTTATTGCTTAGTTAGGTTTCTCTGGGATTATATCTGCAAGGTCTGGATGTGCTCTTAGGATGTCCCAATTACTATTTAAAATCTTAACTATCTTTAAAGGGGTTGTCCAGTGAAAATCTTTTTCTTTCAAATCAACTGATTTCTAAAAGTGATATAGATTTGTAATTTAATTATATTTAAAAATCGCAAGTCTTCCCATACTTAGCAGCTGCTGTATGTCCTGCAGGAAGTGGTCTGACACAGTCTGACACAGTGCTCTGAGACAGGAACTGTCCAGAGCAGGAAAGGTTTTTTTTATGGGGATTTGGTGCTGCTCGGGACAGTTCCTGAAGTAAATTATAAATCTGTATACATTTCTGAAACCAGTGGATTTGAAAGAAAAAGCTTTTTGCATGTCATAAGGAGCCATAAGACAGGTTACCTTTGCAGTATCTCTATCAGTTCTGGGGGTAAGGAGATTAGTTCTCTCCTGTATAAGTGCACAATGGTGCACTCTCTTAAAGGGGTTATCCAGCACTACAAAAACATGGCCACTTTTCCTCCTCTCTTGTCTCCAGGTCAGGTGTAGTTTGCAATTAAGCTCCATTCACTTCAATGGAACTGAGTTTCAAACCGCACCCAATCTGGAGACAAGAGAGGGGGGAAAGTGGTCGTGTTTTTGTAGTGCTGGATAACCCCTTTAAGTGTATTTGGTGGGTAGCCTCTGGCTATAAATCTATCCCTCAAATGTCAAACTTGGCCACAATTTGTAGGCACAGCACAGGATCAAGATTTGGAAGCAAGGCTCAGCTTCCTGCTGATTGTCAATCAAGGAAGAACATGGATGGAAGGGAGAGCTGAGGAGGTATTACAGCCCTCAGCACTTCAGGAGCTTGGGAACTCTTTTGACACTTGGCCTTAGAGAATGAAAGTGTTTTTCTACATTATGGCAGTACAGACAGATATATAAAAGGGGCCATGTGTCTTCTTCACCTAACAACAAAGCAGTTGGGAACATAAATTGCAGCCGATTAACTGTACAGATTATATATATATATATATATGCTGTGGCCTGATACATTGTGTGCAGGAACAGTAAGTATTTGGACCTTAGTCCTTAGGTCATTTAAACTAGGCAATACACCTGGGGAGAGTTACTGTGTCTTCATCTGTCTGGGCATGATGGGAGTTGTAACCCTTTTGGTAGAAAGCAAATAGCAGGCTAGCAAGATATCCAGGGAAATCTTGTCTGCTTGTCTAATGTGCCATCTAGTGGCCAGAAATACAAGTTACAAGTCTGTGATCTGTAATATTTTCTTTTTATTCCTCTATTATTGGTAGTTTTAATTAGAAAGATTATTTTGGAACCCCATAATAGGCAGCAGATTTTTTTTTTTTTTCATTTTTGACTCTCTGTGTTTAAGTAGCCAAAACCTATTTTGATTGATGTGTTTGTATGAGGCCTTGTTTTTTTTGTGTATTGTCTTTGGGTGCAGTTTGGCAGAACATGTACCATAAATTACCTTTTTTATACTGTGCACCTTTTTACATTAAAAACTGATAAACTAATCCCCCCTAACTTTATTCTTTACTTAGTCCATATTAATTTATTTGTGTTCTCATTAAGGGATTACTGATTTAGAAAAAGAAGTCACTTATAACATGTGTCATTTTGACCAAGGCTGCTGCTAGGGCTGCACTTGCTGTGCCTGAACAGCCAACTATCCAGTATGGCCACTGGACCCAATCAGAGCAGATAATCCCCCTTCATTATGCAGAAGTCACAGATTGCCGATCATCAGAATAATCAGGGAGAAGTGCATAGTAGCACCCCAGCTCTAAGCTATCTCTGTCTTGCTTCACTATATGTCACTTTTTAAAATCTATAGGGCCATCCTGTGATGTGGGACTGAGATCGCTGCAAGCCCTACTTGTTCTAATCATTATGGGGGTCTTAGCACTGAGACCCTGACCAATCAAATTTTTGGCATTTGTGGCTGAAAAAGTGTCATGCAGCCCTAGGGAGTCCAACTTTTACAGGCACCGGTAATCAAATGCTGCACGCAACGATAGGATAGGCCATCTATATTACATTAGCGGGGTCCAACTCCTACCACCCCACCCCCCCTATCAATCCTCTATTTTAAGGGTCCGTGGTGTTCAAATGAGAGCACAGCAGCCTCTTCAAGGGTCCAATTACACAGAGCGATTTTTAACGATAAATGATTGCAAACTAGATTGTTTATCGTTAACCTGAAACCATATTAGGGTCCATTTACACAGAAAGATTATCTGACAGATTATCTGCCAAAGATTTGAAGCCAAAGCCAGGAATGGATTTGAAAAGAGGCGAAATCTCAGGCTTTCCTTTATGACCTGATCTCTGTTTATAGTCTGCTTCTGGCTTTCGCTTCAAATCTTTGAAAGATAATCTGTCAGATAATCTTTCTGTGTAAATGGACCCTAATGCTACGTTTACACGGAGCGATTATCGGGCGAATTTTCGCGATAACGATCGAAAAAAAATCGTTACTTCAAAATCGTTAATGGTGCGATCAGGCGAATTATCGCTCCGTGTAAACTTAGCATTATGGTGCGTTTACACAGGCAGATTTATCTGACAGATTTTGGAAGCCAAAACCAGGAATGGATTTGAAAAGAGGAGAAATCTCAGCCTTTCCTTTATGACCTGTTCCCTATTTATGGTCTGTGCCTGGCTTTGGCTTCAAAAATCAGTCAGATAAATCTGCCTGTGTAAACATACCATTACACAGAACAATGGTCGTTAGTTACAGTCGTTATTATGATTGTTTACTCATTCTGATCCCGATAATCGTCCCATGTAATAGGGCCCTAACAGTGCAGTTCTATTAGTAGTGGTGGGGCCAGGTGCTACACACTTGAATGGGACATATACCTTGCACCACTGCTACTAAACATAAGGCCAATGATTGGCTGAACTGCAGTATATACTGAAATGTGCTATTTAACCACTTCAATATTATACAGCTATAGAGTAAAGAGCGTTGCAGTTGCAGGTACTAGCTTACAGGAGGACATAGTATATTCCACATAGTACATGCAATCTCCTCCACCATGAGATCATGTCAGTGGGACATTGTGGCGATCAGTGACAATCCCAGTGGTTAAACTGGTCTAACATTTATCACCCAGTCACTGGATAAGTCTTACATATTTTTGGCTGGTTGGTAGAACTATAGAAAAGGTTGTTAATGTTCAGCTTCCCAGCCAGACTGTCGATAGCAGAGTAATTGGTCTCCTTAGAAAATAGAAGGATGCGTTTTCTATTCCCCCAAGGATCTCTATGGAGCTATCTTGGGAGATCTATAAGTTTCCCTTTGCTTGTGTGGGCAGAAGGATGCATTGTGATCATTGCAAACAATGCAGAGCAATGACAGTGACAAACTGTTTGCTAATCTCTTATTACCAGATCTTGGGAAAGCAGTTTTGCTCTCAGGTTGAGGTGATTTATAGCTTATTTCTAGCTCTCAGCTATCTGTGTGTAGGATAGGACTGCTAACAACCCCACATATTTAATATGCAGCTATGTATCAGGCTCATAGATATATAGGTTATTGACCAAAGTAGGAAAAGCAGCAAGGTATATCCTTCTACACTGATGTCCCTGCACACATCACATCACATCACAATACCAGGCCACTTCAAGACAAAGCATCAATCCAACATGTCTGTGCACAATGAGAGAGATAGGAGGGTTAATTTACTGGAACTGACCAGAAGAGGGCCCTCTAAGTGTCTGGGTCTAAGAACTTAAAGGGAATGTGTCACCTACATTTTCTTTTACAGTGGTACCTTAGTTTAAGAGAAACTTGGATTGATAGCGTTTTGGAAGAAGAGCTCACAGTTTTTCAAAATTGCAACTTGGTTTAAGAGCATTGCTTTGGTTTAAGAGCTTTAAGGTTTAAGAGGTTTAAGGAATGGTCTGCATAGCGGGGTCTACAGTCCTGTACTCTGACCCAGGAAGTCTCCCTCACCTTCCAAATCATAGTAGATCCACTTCAGGCTGGGGCTTGCATCAGGGGACAAGATTGTAGAGGTAATCTCTCCATAGCTGTAACCCCTCTCTCCCTGGACAGAGAGTGCTGCATGTATGTGCCCACATCTGCCCTGCCCATTCCTTTATGCTTCCTGCAGTCCCTGTCAGCCCTTGTGTTTCCCATCCTCTCCATTCCTGCTATAATGTGCCTGCACTTACACTCAGCTATACACACTGCTGCTATACTGTGCCTGCACTTACACTCAGCTATACACACTGCTGTTATAATGTGTTTGCACCTACACTCAGCTATAGACACTGCTGCTATAACATGCCTGCACTCACACTCAGCCATTCACACTGCTGCATAGAAAAGTTTCTGTCACTGTCCTTTTGCACAGCTCTGTGGTTCTCATTTCCTGATTGGTCCAGGCTGAACACACACCCCTTCCCCATGTGACCACACAGACCTCTGACATCAACCCTACTTCTCTATTCTAGCCTGTTGTACTACGCTATTGCATTATGGGAATCTGCAGTTGCATCCTGTATCTACAAACTGCTGCTGTTTTTCCAGGTTTATGCACTTACTATACATTACACTCCACATGCTGATTGTTATACTGTACAGTAACTTATAATATCACATATTCAGCTGTTTATAAATGTTTGTTTCATTTGTTTTACATGTTATTCAGAATTTAAAAAAAAAAAAAAAACATTATTTTTGGGGTGTGGAACCAATTGTCTGCATTTCAATGATTTATTTTTGTGAATTTGGATTATAAACATGGCCCCGGAACGAATTATTCTCGTAATCCAAAGCACCACTGTACTTGTCAGATACTAAAAGTTGTTATCTTATTCTAATCTGTTTCTATTTTCTGACTGTAACTTTTTTTATATCACTTTTTATACATTGTTATGGGGACTGCCATCTTGCCTGAGTTGTTTTAACAGCATTTAGTGACATCCTTTACAGCAACACTCATGGACATAGATGACAATACACAAAGTCTGTCCCCTTGAGATGAATGTGAAACCTTACTGAACGTGCTCTGTGACCTTTGAAGAGGTCATTCCACATGGAGCTACTATTGTCACCTTTATTTACTGCTGTCACATGTCGCTGCAATGCTGTACAGATCACTATACAGCAACCTCTTCTTATCACCACAGACACAACAGGAAGTCTCAGCTTAGTTTTAGCCCCAGTGGTGAGAATGAAAACTGCATAGTATCAGGACATAAATAGAAAAATGGAAAATTTGAAAAAATGTAACCAAAAATTCTTAAAAGATATGGTTAACAGAAACTAGAATTATTCAAACAATAAGTCATTTTCTGATTAAATATTCCCTTTTAGGGTCTGTCCACACGTACAGACTCGCAGCATGAATCTCGTTGCGAGTCTTTTAGGTCCTGGCAGTTCACTCTCACTACATACTCGCAGCTGTCTAAACGACCGCTGCGTGTATGTAATTCTGCCGGCCCCTTAACCCCTTCGGCTCCCGCTCCGCTGTGTCTGTATATACATTACCTGTCCTCGCTGCATGGGGTCCCGCTGTCCTGCTCTCCCGCCCAGCTGATCAGTGGCTGCAGCTGGGCAACACACTGATTGACCGGCGGAAGAGCAGGAAGCTGGGACCCTGTGCAGGAGACAGGTAATGTATATACAGACACAGCGGGGCGGGAGCCGAAGGGGTTAAGGGGCCGGCAGAATTTCATACTAACGGCGGTCGTTCAGACAGCTGCGAGTATGTAGTGACAGTGAATTGCCAGGACCTGACAGACTCGCGGAGAGTCTGTACGCGTGGACAGACCCTAAAGAGGTATTCAACTCAAAACTAACTTGTTCCCTCTGAAAGTGGTGTAATAAATACACAGTTTAGAAAAAAAAAAAAAAACTTGTTCCCTATGCTGTGGATACCTCCGTAATAATTAATACTGCTTTAAATGAAAACGTTATATACAATGAACTCTTACAGAAGCATATGCAGATACTGCAATTCACATCCAAGGGGTGCAAACCTGAAAAGGCCTCAGTGCTCTCCAGGCCTCACAGAGTAGGACTAGGTAGTAAGGGACAGTGGACACAATCTAAATTCTATCAGTCTGAATTTTTAGGTGCTGGTGTTGTACCAACCTGTAATAGCTACTCACCTCTAGCAACCCCGTACATAGAGAGGCTGAACTAGAGACAGCTCCTTTCTAGATCTGTGGCCCTCTCTGGACACATAGTGACATAGCCAAGCCCCTCCCCCCCTCCTAGCAAGATGCGGCAGTGTTGTATGTGTTAACCATTGCAGTGCTCTCAGCCTCTCAACAGTTAGAACAGTACAAAGAGTAGGAAACATTATAAATTCCTTTACAAACCAATGTAAAATGGTACAAATATTACAGGTATCAAGGAGCCATATGTATGTAAAATATGAAAACAAACCACAGGCCCCACTGGGATCCCAGCAGGACACTGTAGCTACAATCACTCAGTCCAAAGTATAGTGTACATGCTGCAGTCAGTCAGTCTACAGTTTTCTGTACATGCTGCTGTCAGTCTACAGTCTAGTGTACATGGCACAGTCAATCCATCCTCTAGTGTACATGTCGCCCTCAGTCCACAGTTTAGTGTACATGCTGCAGTTGGCATACCTCCCAACTTTTGCAAAGAGCAAAGAAGGACATGTGCGCCGTGGTCCCCTTAGCCACGCCCCCATAGCGACCCTCCATAGCCACGCCCCCATAGCAACCCTCCATAGCCACTCCCCTACAGTCACCACATGCTGCTGACTGAATATTGCCCTATACAGTATCCAATCCCCTCAAAAATTCCCTATATAGTATCCAATCCCCCATTATAGTGCCCCACATAGTATCCAATCCCCCCAATAGTGCCCACATAGTATCCAATCCCCCCATATAGTGTGCTCCACATAGTATCCAATCCCCCCATATAGTGCCCCACATAGTATCCAATCCCCCATATAGTGCCCCACATAGTATCCAATCCCCCCAATAGTGCCACACATAGTATCCAATCCCCCACATAGTGCCCCACATAGTAGCCAATGCCCCCATATAGTGCCCCACATAGTAGCCTATGCCCCCATATAGTACCCCACATAGTGCCCCACATAGTAGCCTATGCCCCCATATAGTGCCCCACATAGTAGCCAATGCCCATATGGTGCCCCACATAGTAGCCAATCCCCCCATATAGTGCCCCACATAGTAGCCAATGCCCCCATATAGTGCCCCACATAGTAGCCAATCCCCATATAGTGCCCCACATAGTAGCCAATCCCCCATATAGTTCCCCACATAGTAGCCAATCCCCCCATATAGTTCCCCACATAGTAGCCAATCCCCCCATATAGTGCCCCACATAGTAGCCAATCCCCATATAGTGCCCCACATAGTAGCCAATCCCCATATAGTGCCCCACATAGTAGCCAATCCCTCCATATAGTGCCCCACATAGTAGCCAATCCCCCATAGAGTGCCCCACATAGTAGCCAATGCCTCATATAGTGCCCCCATAGTAGCCAATGCCCCCATAGTAGCCAATACCTCATATAGTGCCCACATAGTAGCCAATGCCCCCATAGTAGCCAATCCCCCATATAGTGCCCACATAGTAGCCAATGCCCCACATAGTATCCAATCCCCCATATAGTACCCCACATAGTAGCCAATCCCCCCATATAGTGCCCCACATAGTAGCCAATGCCCCCATATAGTGCCCCACATAGTAGCCAATCCCCATATAGTGCCCACGTAGTAGCCAATCCCCCCATATAGTGCCCCACATAGTAGCCAATGCCCCCATATAGTGCCCCACATAGTAGCCAATGCACCCATATAGTGCCCACATAGTAGCCAATGCCCCCATATAGTGCCCCACATAGTAGCCAATGCCCCCATATAGTGCCCCACATAGTAGCCAATCCCCCCATATAGTGCCCCACATAGTAGCCAATGCCCCCCATATATGCCCCACATAGTAGCCAATGCCCCCCATATAGTGCCCCACATAGTAGCCAATCTCCCCATATAGTGCCCCACATAGTAGCCAATGCCCCCATAAAGTGCCCCACATAGTAGCCAATCTCCCCATATAGTGCCCCACATAGTAGCCAATCTCCCCATATAGTGCCCCACATAGTAGCCAATGCCCCCATAAAGTGCCCCACATATTATCCAATCACCCATATAGTGCCCCCATAGTAGCCAATCCCCCATATAGTAGCCAATCCCCCATATAGCGCCCCACATAGTAGCCAATCCTCCCCTTTGTGTGGCCTGACCAGAAAAACAATAAACCAGTAACTGACCTGTCCGCCGGTCCCAGCAGCTCCTCTCCCGGCAGAGCACGCACTCCCGTCATCCTCCGCGGCAGGCAGCGGGGTACAGAGACACTGACTGTACCGGAAGTAATTCATGATAGAGGCTGCAGGTAACTTCCGTCACAGTCAGTGTCTGTATACCCCGCTGCCTGCCCCGGAGGATGACGGGAGTGCGCGCTCTGTCGGGAGAGGAGCTGCTGGGATCGGCGACAGGTGAGTTACTGGTTTATTGTTTTTTTTCAGAGGGGCCACATATAATGCGGGACACTGGGTGCCGTTCCGGGACCACGGGACAGCACCCCGAAAACGGGACTGTCCAGCGGAATCTGGGACAGTTGGGAGGTATGCAGTTGGTCAGTCGACAGTTTTGTGTAAATGCAGTCAGTCTACAGTCTAGTGTAAGTGCTGCAATCAGTCTACAGTCTAGTGTACATGCCACAGTCAATCCACCCTCTAGTGTACATGTTGCACTCAGTCCAAAGTTTAGTGTACATGCTGCAGTCCGTCAGTCTACAGACTTGTGTAAGTGCTGCAGTCAGTCTAGTGTACATGCTGCAGTCCGTCAGTCTACAGACTTGTGTAAGAGCTGCAGTCAGTCTAGTGTACATGCTGCAATCAGTCTACTGTTGAGTGTACATGTGACAGTTAATCCACCATCTAGTGTACATGTTGTAGACAGTCCACAGGCTAGTGTGCTGCTATACACTGTACTTTCTTGATTAATCTTCCCCATTGTTTGTGTTAGTTATTGATCTGTGTATGAAAGAAAATGACCCAAGTGGCATCACTGCCGTGGTCTGTGATTGGCTGCAGTGAGTATATATAGTAAATGGTAAGGTACAACCTTTCTGCTAGAAGGTAAAGAAAGATGGGTTGGCAGCCACCTAAGAGACAGGGGATCTAATAGCCCTATTTCACGGAACGATTATCGTTCATAGACTCGCTCCAACGACCGCTAGTTAACGAGCACTTAACGTTTTTTGTAAGCGAACGATAACACATAATACGTGTGGGAACGTGAACGATATCTGTAGTGTAACGATTTTTTTGCGGTCGTTACATCATTACATGGTCGTTTAAAACGTTCGCCGGGATGTAGGTGGGGAAATGTAGGTAGACATTTCAAGAACAACTGAAAGATTTTTTATTCAACGAAAAGATTAGCGAATTATTGTTGAAAGACCAACGATTTTTTTTTTTGACATTATAAAAAAAATTAGGGAACGACTCAACGACGATTTCGTAGTTGTCGTTCGCTCGTTTACAGCTATTCCACAGAACGAATATCGTTAACGAGCGGTCGTTTGAGCGATTTTATGAACGATAATCGTTCAAAAACGTTCCGTGGAATAGGCCCTTAACAGGTGAGTAGTAAGGTCATAAAAGGGAAAGAATTCAGAATTTGTTTCATGTAGAAAGGTTACCCATAACAATAATGGACATTTTTGGATAGGGAAAAGCTAAGAACAAAACCTCTGTAATAAAATATATAGAAGGATTAGCACTGCGTAATTAAAATTTTCTGATTTAACAGGAGAAAAAGGCTAAGCTCTACAGACTGTAGATACAACATGGCTCTGTCTCACGATTCTTTCTGTATTGACTTTATAAATATCTCAAAAATA
Source organism: Dendropsophus ebraccatus (assembly GCF_027789765.1). Classification (NCBI taxonomy): domain Eukaryota; kingdom Metazoa; phylum Chordata; class Amphibia; order Anura; family Hylidae; genus Dendropsophus; species Dendropsophus ebraccatus. Next base: position 35,594,864 of record NC_091462.1, on the reverse strand, counting down.
GCAATATATATATATATATATATATATATATCTATGCACATACATATAACAGATGTAAAGAACTGAAAATCTCCCAAGCTAATAAATGTAGTCCTGCATACAAGTCTGCCATCTAGTGTCCACAATCGTTAAATGAAAGACCAATGCAGGGAAAAATGCCCTTACCAGCAGGCAAATCATTTCTATGATCAACTGCTTAACAACATTAACATCTCTTGATAGTAATTAACAGACATAACATTACAATACCTAAGGTTGTACACTGTCTCCAGGAGGGGGCGCTGTATATATGGAGGATAATGTGCTTCATTATTTGCACTGAGCTATGTTCCCTTCTGCTTCTGGATTATTATACAAAATCAGAGACAAAGCTCCCACCTAAACACTGCCCACATACACTGTCACTACAAGCTGTCAAATGCGTTGGCCAACATATATTAGGAACTAACAGGTCATATACAACTATATGACCAAAAAGTTTCAGGGCATCCAGCATTTCCCTTTAAACCAAAGCTAACCTAAAATAAATCTAGCTGTTCTTTTAGAACTTTATCTGGTGATAAAGGATGTGAGTACCTAGATAATAGACTACTTAAAAGCTGTCACAGAAATGAACTATTAACGTATCGTCAGCCATTGCAAACGTTACAGATTGCACCAGGTCAGACTCCTGGGACTCTCTGCATTTCTGAGATATACCCGGGTGGAGTAACATCAGACTGATTCTCTCCATAGACCATAGACTATAATGGAGCTAATTGGTCGGATTTGATTGACAGCTGCTGTGTGCTCAGGACTGCCATGGCGAGTCACACATCAGGAGGTGGTGACTCTCAATCCCCTGGATGTGGAACTCTGGTCTATGCAGGGTTGTCTCTAGGGTTTTGCTGGCCCTTGGGCGACAGAACCTCAGGGGGCCCCTCATCAATCCACTATGCACCCATCACCCACACACTATGCACTTGAGACACCACTAACATACACAAACACAGATGACTGACAGTTACTGGCAGACTGACACTGACTGACTGACTCATTGACACACATTGACCGACAATGACACACTAAGACACAAACACAGCTCAGTCTTTTCCCTCTTCCTCTCTGTCCAGTTGCTCTCCACACTAAGGTTGAGGACCTGTGGGTCATGTGATCAGGTCCTTCACCCTTTTCTCTCTCTCTGTGCAGGTCCTGCACCATCTGCTATGTCTTCTGATATTCAACCCCTCACCCTGCACTACAGTGAGCAGGCTTAACATTACAACACCGGGCCCCTCTCTGGGCTCCAGCAGTTGCCCGGGTAAGTCCTGTGCTGACACCCGCCCTGGGTCTATGAAATATAAAGGTTGCCCTTTGCCCCTTTGGTGACCGTACATTGGCTTCTGTATAGGGAGACTTAAATCTCCAGCATACAAAAACTTCCTCACCCAGTAATGTCCTGTGTTCTCTATGGCATGGGTCATCTGTCTGAGAACAAAGGGGTCAGGAGTGGGAATCCATTAGTCGGTGGAGTCTCAGGAGACCCCCATTCAGTTTATACTGGGAGCAAGCTGACATATAAAGTGTCAGGTGTAGGCTGCAATCACACGTTCAGTGATTTTTTTAAGGTCCATGGATGAAGTCCGCTATCTACCTCTGATCCGTGAAAAAACAATTGTGATTGCAACCGTGTTCATGTTTTTCAAGGATCTGTTTAAATCTTTTTAAATTACACTGATTACATCACATCCGTGTTTTTCTCAGTCTGCACGGATGTCAGATCCGTGCAATTTGTGAAAAACATGGATCTCATAGACTTCTATGGGGGAATCTGTGCCGTGATCTCGTCCGAGTTATGAAATGACCTGTTTTTTTCACAGAATGGATTGTGGATCCATGAAAAAAAGGGAGGCTGCCTGGGTGATAACTGGATCGTCCGGCAGCCCATAGAGAATAGCGGCGGTCTGCTGCCACTGCTCCTATTCCACGGAGCAACGGCAACAGATCGCTGCTATCCTGGTCGTCTGTTTTTCAACATGTTTGAAAGACAAACGATGCAACGATCAGCCGACATGAACGATGACGATTGATCGTTGCCTTCTATTCCACGGGGCGATTATCGGCCATAATGACCGATATTAGCCGAATACGGCCGATAATCGTTCCGTAGAATAGGGCTTTTAGGTTATTTTCACACTACGTAAGACACTGGCCTTTCCGTGACCCGGCCTCTCCGGAAAGGCCGGTATTAGAAAAGATCATCCCGGCCGGTACTGTAGATCTTTAGCGCAGCAGAGCTCTGATGCGGGCGCATCCGTGCGCGCCCGCATCAGAACTCCCCACTGCACACTATGGAGCATGCAGCCATAGCCGCTCGCTCCATAGTGTGCACTGACAGGGTTTTCTGCGGCCGTTATTCAATAAATAGTGGCCGGAGAAAACCGACATGTCAGTTTTCTATGGCGCCAATAGAGATCCCGGCTGGAGTGTATACCATGTGTATACACTCCGGCCGGGATTCCCTCAAAAGGCAGCACTACGTTGGTTCCGTGGGAATCACGGTCGTTGTAACAACGGCCATGATTCCTATGGAACTTACGTTGCGTGAACATAGCCTTAGGCCTCATTCACATGTTCAGTAGTTTTTCTGGAACGCAAAACCTCACGCTATTTTTACTCCGTGGTCGGTATTATATCCGTATTTGCATCTGTAATTGCATCCGTTTCCGTAAAATGTAAATGATACTAGTTTGCATAGAATTGATCCGTGTTTTTTGCGGACTTCACGGATGTGACATCTGTGACGTCCGTAAAAAATACGAATCCCATAGACTTCTATTGGCAATCCGTACCTCAATCACAATCCGCACTAGGACAAGTCCTTTTTTTTACTTTTACGGATTACGGATCAAAATTAAAACTGATTGTGTGAATAGCCCAATATAAATCAATGTGCTCAAGTTGAACCGTGATTACGGATGAGCAATAATGGACAATTTTACGGAACGTGTGAATAAGGCCTTTGGTGCGGAAAACAATTAGGTAACGCAATAAAGTTTCCATTTTTGTCTGGAGGTATGCTACAGTATGTCCCTCTATGATCCGCAGCCCGTGCGTCCTAGACCATTGAAAAACTACAACTCCCAGCATGTCCTGGCTATATAGAAAGCCTGCCATATATCAGTGAACACTACGTTACCATGTATATGGGTCTGACTTTCTGTATTACATTAGCTAGCCCATTCATGAGCGCACCCTCCATTGTATTCTGCTTTATGTAATCTCGAACAGAACAAAGTTATATATATTTTTTTAATGTTATGAATAGATGTTTTCATAATCTTTGTGGACCTCTAATACAATCTTTTTGGCACGGATGACTGCTCTTACAGGGATTTTTCCTGGAATGGTTACCTCCCTTCCTTACAGACTGTGCCAGCTTTTCCTATGGCCAGTAAAATGTGTCACTGTCTATATGAGCTGCACAGTATCCTCTTCCAACAATCATTGCTATTAAAATTATTGTATTGCTGCCATGTCGTAAAAGTAAAGAGTTGTATATGTATTGAATGTCATATAGCCGGACTAAATATAGTGGCGTAGTATAGCCGGAAAGCTGCAGGGATTTTTCTGAATGGTTACACATCTTCAGTGGTTTAAGGATATTTGCCCTTAACTTTATTGTATAAAAGGTTTACTTTAAATTTTATTTCCTAATACTGATAAATAAAAAAAATTAGGGGATATAAATCTGTGAGGAAAAGCCTATCGCACTAAATACTCTACACAATACAATATTATATATGGCATATATAAACCGGTAATAAAGTATTGATCGTCTGACTTAAAGGGGTATTCCCGCTAAATGTTTTTTTAATATATATTTTTTCATAAAGTTATATAGCTTTGTAATATAAAAATTATATGTTTTGTGTTTCCATTGACTGGCAGCAGTAATTGGAGACACAGCCCCCTCTGCCGCCCCCAGTGGCTTTGTTGAGAACTTTATGGCTTCAGAAGCCCTGGTCCCAGCACAATTACATATTAGAGCTATGTTCACACTACGTGAAAGTACGGCCGTTGTTGGGGCCGTACTTTGTACGGTGTGGAACACTGCCTTATCTGCTATGGGATCCTGCCCCGGAATCCCATGCGGCGCCACAAAGAACTGACATGTCAGTTTTCTGCGGACGCAATTCAGTGAATTGCGGCCGCAGAAAGACCTGTCAGTTCACAGAATGAAGTGAGCAGCTCCGGATGCTATCGGAAGTTCTGATGCGTGCGCATGCTGATGCGGCCGCATCAGAACACTGTGGCCGGAAAGATCTTTGCAGAGACCGGTTGTTCCGTGCGTCTCTTACGCAGTGTGCACATAGCCTAGTAGCGCACAAGCCTGAAGAACAAGAAAATGGCTGCAACACAAAGCTTTTCAGCTACATTCAGTGTATTAGAAGTTTGCATATCATTTGATCAAACCATATTGCCTCATGTACCACGTGCATGTCTTCTGATGCACATGTTTATGAAGACCTGCAGTTTCAGACACAGCCACTGGGGGAAAGAAGAGGGGCCATGTCACCCCTTACTTCTGCCAGTCAATGGAAAATAATATATATTATATATTAAGGAATTTTTCCACTATAATTATCACTTTATGATATAACTTTATTAAAGAATATATATATATATATATATATATATATATATATATATATATATATATATATATATATATATATATACACACTTACCGGCCACTTTATTAGGTACACCTGTCCAACTGCACGTTACCACTTAATTTCTAATTAGCCAATCACATGGCGGCAACTCAGTGCATTTAGGCATGTAGACATGGTCAAGACAATCTCCTGCAGTTCAAACCGAGCATCAGTATGGGGAAGAAAGGTGATTTGAGTGCCTTTTAAACGTGGCATGGTCGTTGGTGCCAGAAGGGCTGGTCTGAGTATTTCAGAAACTGGTGATCTACTGGGATTTTCACGCACAACCATCTCTAGGGTTTACAGAGAATGGTCCGAAAAAGAAAAAAACATCCAGTGAGCGGCAGTTCTGTGGGCGGAAATGCCTTGTTGATGCCAGAGGTTAGAGGAGAATGGGCAGACTGGTTCGAGCTGATAGAAAGGCAACAGTGACTCAAATAGCCAACCATTACAACCAAGGTAGGCAGAAGAGCATCTCTGAACGCACAGTACGTCCAACTTTGAGGCAGATGGGCTACAGCAGCAGAAGACCACACCGGGTGCCACTCCTTTCAGCTAAGAACAGGAAACTGAGGCTACAATTTGCACAAGCTCATCGAAATTGGACAGTAGAAGATTGGAAAAACGTTGCCTGGTCTGATGAGTCTCGATTTCTGCTTGAACATGACAATGAGTTCACTGTACTCAAATGGCCTCCACAGTCACCAGATCTCAATCCAATAGAGCATCTTTGGGATGTGGTGGAACGGGAGATTCGCATCATGGATGTGCAGCCAACAAATCTGCGGCAACTGTGTGATGCCATCATGTCAATATGGACCAAAATCTCTGAGGAATGCTTCCAGCACCTTGTTGTATCTATGCCACGAAGAATTGAGGCAGTTCTGAAGGCAGAAGGGGGTCCAACCCGTTACTAGCATGGTGTACCTAATAAAGTGGCCGGTGAGTGTATATTCTTTAATAAAGTTATATTATAAAGTGATAATTATAGTGGAAAAATGCAATTTTTTACATACTGCAGTATGGTTGACATTTTAAAGTGGCATTTAATCTACTGCTGCTGTTTTTATAAAAAACAATAAAAAGCCATTCTTACCTCTCTGTGCTCCCCGGTGTCCTCCTGCCATGTCTCCAGGTCCCCTACTGACCACCACTGCCACCACTTCCGCAGACTGACTCAGCCCACTTAGACAGTCTGAGACGGGACATCGCTACGGCCAGTGATCGGCTGGGCGGGTTGCCACTGCATAGACGAGTTAGACTGTGGAAGTGGCAGCTAAGTTCAGTGTGGGACCCAGAGACAATGTAGTAGGACACTGGGGAGCGCAGAGAAGTAAGAATGGCTTCTTTATTATTTATCGTATAACATCAGCAGTATATCAGTACAGTGGTGCCTTGGATTACAAGCATAATTTGTTCTGGGACCGTATTTGTAAAAAAAATCACTTTTAAACCAAAGCAAATATCAAATCATTGATATGCAGGCAATTGGTTTCACACCCCAAAATAATGTTTGTTTTTTTTTTGTAACATATAAGAAATGAAAAACAAAACAAAACATTTAGAAACGTGATATTATAAATTACTGTACAGTACAGCAATCAGCATGTGGAGTATAATGTATAGTAAGTGCATTAACCAGAAAACACCACCACATGGGGGGTGGGTCAGCATGGACCAATCAGGAAGTAAGAATCACAGAGCTGTGCCGGAGGACAGTGACACAATCTTATTTATACAGCAGTGGGAATGGCTAAGTGTGAGTGCAGGCACATTATAGCAGCAGTGTGTATAGCTGAGTGTAAGTGCAGGCACATTATAGTATCAGTGTGTATAGCTGAGTGTAAGTGCAGGCACATTATAGCGGGAATGGAGAGGATGGGAAACACAAGGGTTGACAGAGACTGCAGGGAGCATGAAAGAATGAGCAGAACAGATGTGGGCACATAGAGGGGTTACAGCTATGAAGAAATTATCACCACAGTCCTGTCCCCTGATGCAAACCCCAGCCTGAATTTGATCTTCTAAGGTGAAGGAGACTTCCTGGGTCAAAGTACAGTGCTGTAGACCATGCTATGCAGACCATGCTGCTTCCCCACTCCCCCTCCCACCCAGTACAGGGAGCTCTTAAACCAAAGCAATGTTCTTAAACCAAGTCACAATTTTGAAAAACTCTGAGCTCTTCTTGCAAAACGCTCTCAATCCAAGTTACTCTTAAATCAAGGTACCACTGTGTATTAAAAGTTTTACAATGTACCCCTTTAATTTAATTGTGCTTGTCATTATGATTACTGCAATGCCAATATCATATTTTTTCATTTATGTTTATGTTTTAGGAATTGTACACAATAGATTTTGAAAACCTTTATTTTTCAATCACCATAGCTGTGAGAGGGAATTATTATTATTATTATGATTTTGCAGGATGAGCTTCCGTTTTCTATGTCACTATTTTGAGGTCCATCCACCTTTTTCATCACTCTTGTTGATCAGTAATGGATAAAAATAATAAATCTGGCAGTGCAGAGAAGTGTGAAATGTATTTTATGTAAATGAAATGATTTTTACCTTTTCCCAATTCTCTGATATGTTACACACTATGAATTATCAGGAATCTTTTAATTAAAAACACATTTATTCACTGTAAATGGAAAAGGTTGGACTTTTTAATGTTTTTTAACACATGCGTGCGCCATAGCCTGTATGAGTAATCTGCACATAAGTGTGATATCCCTTAAAACTGAGGAGAAAGCAGAGCTGACGAGTCTCCTGATGAGAAGACTTTGTCTGGGAGTGTACAAAACAGAGTTGTTTCTGCATCATGTAAAATTAGGTCTGGCCTCAACTTAAAGTGTCACTGTCATTATAACTTTCAAAATCTAAATTAACAGTAGATGTGATATAAAGCAAGTTTGCAATATGCATTCATTATTTTTTTTTTAGTTATCATAGAAAACATTGCACTTCCTGTTTCCTGTTCTCAAAAAACAGGAAACAGTCAGAAAACAGGAAGTCCTGTGTATCCCAGGCCATCTGAGCGCTCACAGAGAGAATGCAGTCATGTGATTGATTGGACACATTAAGCCGTGACTCTCTGTACTGGCCAGAATTCCTGTGTTTAGTCTCTTTTTTTTAACGAACGCAAGTCAGAAAATCTGCCTTCAGGAGACTGGACCTGGATTTCTGGTAAGTACAGCTTTGTTTTACAGCATGATAACAGCAAAAAAAAAAGTAATGAATGTATATTGCAAACTTGCTTTATATCACATCTACTGTTGATTTAGATTTTGAAAGTTATAACGACAGTGACAATTTTAAAGGGAAACTATCAGCAGGTCAGAAGCATCTAGCCTGCTGATATGTCTCTGCAGTGCATGGGACTCATTTTCTTACCTTGCTTTTTGGCACCTTTTTTGGAAAATTTGCAATTTATTAGATATGTAAATTAGGTGGTTTGGTGCATTGGAGGCGGAACTACCACCCAGTGCACCGATCCACCCCAGCCAGCCCTTCCCCCTAATGAACAGCCATCCAGCGCTATGCAGGAATGAGCGCCAGAGTAACGTCACTGCAGAGCGCCACCCCCAATATCAACTTAAACTTTAAAGAGAACCTATCACCTAAAAATCACTGTCCCTATTATTAAAGGTCCTCTCTCCCTAAGTCTATTCCTGAAGATACAGACTGGCTTTGCAGTCTGTATCTTATTCTTTACCTAATCCTCTTCTTCGGTGTAGTAATGCCGGGGCGCCGCCATCTTGATGACGTCACGCTGGAACGCACGTGCGTTCCAGCGTGACGTCATCAAGATGGCGGCGCCCCGGCATTACTGCACCGGAACAAAGGAGTAGGTAAAGTATAAGATACAGACTGCAAATGCAGTCTGTATCTTTATGAAGTCTATTTACGAAGATACAGACTGCATTTGCAGGCTGTATCTTATACTTTACCTAATCCACTTGTTCCGGTGGAGCAAGGCCGGTGTCGCCATCTTGATGACGTCACTTTGCGTTCCACCGCTGGAACGCAAGTGACGTATTCAAGATGGCGGCGGCCGGCCTTACTGTACCGAACAAGAGGATGAGGTAAAGTATAAGATACAGACTGCAAAGGCAGTCTGTATCTTCATTTTGTCTATTTATGAAGATACAGACTGCCTTTGCAGTCTGTATCTTATACCTTACCCAATCCTCTTGTCCGCTGCCGGGCGCCGCCATCTTAATTTAGTCACTTGCGTTCCAGCGGTGGAACGCAAAGTAACGTCATCAATATGGCGGCGCCCCCAGCATTGCTGCCACTCTGCATGACGGGAGCTTCCTGTCTCGCGCCGGCTCTTTTGAAAAGAGCCGGCGCGAGACAGGAAAGTAATGTGTGTATATCTCAAAAATACAGTTATAAAAATAATTAAGTGTATTTGCAAATATTAATAAAATTTAAATGTACAGCTAATTAGCAAAAAAAAAATTTTTGAATTTCGGCCATGATTGGTTCTCTTTAACCTCTTAAGGACATAGGACGTACCGGTACGTCCTATGTCCTCACTTGCACTTCAAAGCGGGGCCGCGCGGCGGCCCCGCTTTGAAGTGCCGCGATCCCGGGTGCCGCGAGTAGCCCGGGACCGCTGCTATTAGCTAATTAGCTAATCGGAAGCAGCTGTCAAAGTTGACAGCTGCCTCCGATTACCGGAGGCAACGTTTCCCTGGTGTCTAGTGGGGGAGATCGCTCCTCCGGGACCTTGTCCCGGAGGAGCGATCTCCGTTACTGATGCCGGCCGGGGACGCGTCCAAGATGGCGCCGTCCTCGGCTCGGCACTCGTTCGTTTTCGGCTGCAGCAGCCGAAAGCAAACGAGTGCCGATCTCATGGATCTCTGCAGCATATCTATGCTGCAGAGATCTCAATGAGAGATCACAGTGTATATACTAGAAGTCCCCCAGGGGGGCTTCTAGTATATGTGTAAAAAAAAAAAAAAAAAAGTGTTGTTAATAGTAAAAAGCCCCCTCCCCTAATAAAAGTCTGAATCACCCCCCTTTTCCCAGGTTTTAAATAAAAGTAAACAAATAAATAAATAAATAAACATGTTTGCTATTGCCGCGTGCGTAATCGCCCAAACTATTAATTAATCACATTCCTGATCTCGTACGGTAAACGGCGTCAGCGCAAAAAAATCCCAAAGTGCAAAATTGCGCATTTTTGGTCGCATCAAATCCAGAAAAAATTTAATAAAAAGCGATCAAAAAGACGTATATGGGCAATCAAGGTACCGATAGAAAGATCACATCATGGCGCAAAAAATGACACCTCGCACAGCCCCATAGACCAAAGGATAAAAGCGCTATAAGCCTGGGAATGGAGCGATTTTAAGGAACGTATAGTGGTTAACAACGGTTTGAATTTTTTACAGGCCATCAGATACAATATAAGTTATACATGTTATATATCGTTTTAATCGTAACGACTTGAGGAACATGCATAACAAGTCAGTTTTACCCCAGGGCGAATGGCGTAAAAACACAGTTCCCCCAAATAGAAGAAATGCGTTTTTCTTTTCAATTTCACCACACTTTGAATTTTTTTCTGGTTTCGCAGTGTACTTTATGCAAAAATTCAGCCTGTAATTGCAAAGTACAATTAGTGACGCAAAAAATAAGGGGTCATGTGGGTTTCTAGGTGGAAAAATGCAAGTGCTATGACCTTTTAAACACAAGGAGAAAAAAACGAAAACGTAAAAACGAAAATGGGCCATGTCCTTAAAGGGTTAAGTACATATATTTTTGAGCATTTGTGCCAAATTTTCTATGTGTGTACTGAAATTTCACCATTTTAGGTGAACTGTATTTTGTTTATGCCTCACATGAAGATTTCACGCACACCCTATACATGTGAGTGTGTCAGGAAATTTTTCATTTTGTAGGGTTTTTCATCTATTTTCATTTTGCTATTATCCGCAGTAAATTTCAAGTAAGATCAGCACCTTTTGACATGTCAGATGTCAAAGTTTACTGCAAGTGACAGCAATGCTTTAACTGTAGCAACCAGTATCAGGCACCTGCTGCAAAATAAGATCCTGGAATGCATCAAAAGGGGTATAGATGCGCACAACAAAGAAACCTCTACTGTACAGGTCACTAGTCAGACCACACATGCAATATTGTGTACAGTTTCAGACAGACAGGGGTGTAGCCAAGATTCACGGGGCCCCATAGCAAAAATTTGTAAGGGGTCCCCCTCCCCATGCTAACAACACAAAGCACTGTGCATATATATATATATATATATATACAAAACCGTTCAAAAGTTTGGGGTCACATTGAAATGTCCTTATTTTTGAAGGAAAGGTACTGTACTTTTCAATGAAGATAACTTTAAACTAGTCCTAACTTTAAACAAATACACTCTATACATTGCTAATGTGGTAAATGACTATTCTAGCTGCAAATGTCTGGTTTTTGGTGCAATATCTACGTAGGTGTATAGAGGCCCATTTCCAGCAACTATCACTCCAGTGTTCTAATGGTACAATGTGTTTGCTCATTGGCTCAGAAGGCTAATTGATGATTAGAAAACCCTTGTGCAATCATGTTCACACATCTGAAAACAGTCTAGCTCGTTACAGAAGCTACAAAACTGACCTTCCTTTAAGCAGATTGTGTTTCTGGAGGATCACATTTGTGGGGTCAATTAAATGCTCAAAATGGCCAGAAAAAAAACTCATCTGAAACGCAACAGTCTATTCTTGTTCTTAGAAATGAAGGCTATTCCATGAGAGAAATTGCTAAGAAATTGAAGATTTCCTACAACGGTGTGTACTACTCCCTTCAAAAGACAGCACAAACAGGCTCTAACCAGAGTAGAAAAAAAAGTGGGAGGCTGCGTTGCACAACTAAACAAGAAGATAAGCACATTAGAGTCTCTAGTTTGAGAAACAGACGCCTCACTGGTCCCCAACTGGCATCTTCATTAAATAGTACCCGCAAAACACCAGTGTCATCATCTACAGTAAAGAGGCGGCTGCGGGATTTTGGGCTTTAGGGCAGAGTGGCAAAGAAAAAGCCATATCTGAGACTGGCCAATAAAAGAAAAAGATTAAGATGGGCAAAAGAACACAGACATTGGACAGAGGAAGACTGGAAAAAAGTGTTGTGGACGGATGAATCCAAGTTTGAGGTGTTTGGATCACAAAGAAGAACGTTTGTGAGACGCAGAACAAATGAAAAGATGCTGGAAGAATGCCTGACGCCATCTGTTAAGCATGGTGGAGGTAATGTGATGGTCTGGGGTTGGTGCTGGTAAGGTGGGAGATTTGTACAGGGTAAAAGGGATTCTGAATAAGGAAGGCTATCACTCTGCACCGCCATGCCATACCCAGTGGGCAGCGCTTGATTGGAGCCAATTTCATCCTACAACAGGACAATGACCCTAAACACACCTCCAAATTGTGCAAGAACTATTTACAGCAGCAGCAGCAGCTGGTATTCTATCGGTAATGGAGTGGCCAGCGCAGTCACCAGATCTGAACCCCATTGAGCTGTTGTGGGAGCAGCTTGACCGTATGCTACGCCAGAAGTGCCCATCCAACCAATCCAACTTGTGGGAGCTGCTTCTAAAAGCGTGGGGTGCAATTTCTCCAGCTTACCTCAACAGATTAATAGCTAGAATGCCAAAGGTGTGCAATGCTGGAATTGCTGCAAAAGGTGGATTCTTTGACGAAAGCAAAGTGTGATGTAAAAACAATGTTATTTCAAATACAAATCATTATTTCTAACCTTGTCAATGTCTTGGCTCTATTTTCTTTTCATTTCACAACGTATGGTGGTGAATAAGTGTGACTTTTCATGGAAAACACAAAATTGTTTGGGTGACCCCAAACATTTGAATGGTAGTGTGTGTGTATATATATATATATATATATATATATATATATATATATATATATATATATATATTGATATTGTGAGCTTTACAGCTCTGGGATCGTAGCATAGTCCTTATTATGGCACAGAGACAGGAGCAGTCTTTCTTGCAAATGTGGGGTTTTCCTGTATTATGGGTTTATTACAGCATAAGATGCATACAGCAGTAACACATGCAGAACATAAAGAAAAACCTGCTCGTCTGAGCACTTACTATACAGGTAAGTTCCCTCACTATACCTTGTAGTAAACCAAACAGAACCATGTGTGGCAGATACTGGCTTCCTCCAGCCTTCCTTCTCCCAGGGCCAAAACAGTTAGTCCAGGGTAGCAGCCACACCTAGTCAGCTGACTTGCATATACCCAACAAGTCCCGGCCTGGAACATGGGGAGCAGGCACCCACCCAACACTTTGCCTGCTCCCAGGGCCGGCTCCAGGTTTTGGTGGGCCCTTGGGCGACAGAGCCTCAGCGGGCCCCTTTGTATAGTAAATCATGTGGCATCACTTTTAGAGGGTCTCTATCTCTGCATTCTGTGTAGGTATACAACTGTGTATTATATACTTATTATCCTCCTGTATGTGTGTGTATATATCTCTCCATTCTGTGTAGGTATACAGCTGTGTATTATATACTTATTATCCCCCTGTATGAGTGTGTATATACTGTATATCTCCATTCTGTGTAGGTATACAGCAGTGTATTATATACTTATTATCCTCCTGTATGAGTGTGTATATATGTCTCCATTCTGTGTAGGTATACAGCTGTGTATTATATACTTATTATCCCCCTGTATGAGTGTGTATATACTGTATATCTCCATTCTGTGTAGGTATACAGCAGTGTATTATATACTTATTATCCTCCTGTATGAGTGTGTATATATCTCTCCATTCTGTGTAGGTATACAGCTGTGTATTATATACTTATTATCCCCCTGTATGAGTGTGTATATATATCTCCATTCTGTGTAGGTATACAGCAGTGTATTATATACTTATTATCCCCCTGTATGAGTGTGTATATACTGTATATCTCCATTCTGTGTAGGTATACAGCAGTGTATTATATACTTATTATCCCCCTGTATGAGTGTGTATATATATCTCCATTCTGTGTAGGTATACAGCAGTGTATTATATACACACTCATACAGGAGGAGGATAATAAGTATATAATACACTGCTGTATACCTACACAGAATGGAGATATATACACACTCATACAGGGGGATAATAAGAATATAATACACTGCTGTATACCTACACAGAATTGAGAGATATATACACTCATACAGGAGGATAATAAGTATATAATACACTGCTGTATACCTACACAGAATGGAGATATATATACACACTCATACAGGAGGGGGATAATAAGTATATGTCTGAGTGTGTATATATATATATATATCTCCATTCTGTGTAGGTGGTCAGCAGTGTATTATATACTTATTACCCCCCCCCCCCCCCATTCTGTGTAGGTGATCAGCAGTGTATTATATACCTATTATAATACACTGCTGATCACCTACACTAAATGGAGAGAAAAAAATAGCAATACAACAGTGGATTTATTGCATATTGTGACTCCCCCATGGAAAGTAAAGGGGAAAATCTGCAATAAATCCACTGCAGCAGATATGCCACAGGTGACCCTACCTTCCTACTCCCAGCACACACAGACAGATACTCATACACAACACCTGCATAGACTTACACACACACACAACACCTGCATACAGACTTACACACACACACACACACAACACCTGCATAGACTTACACACACACACAACACCTGCATACAGACTTGCACACATATGCATGTATACTCAGTCACACATACACTCACCTCTGTATCTGGCAGTCCTGTTACACTCACCTCTGTATCTGGCAGTCCTGTTACACTCACCTCTGTATCTGGCAGTCCTGTTACATCTTCTCCCTCTGCCGGGGCCGCTGTGGAGGTCAGGAGACCCAGGAATACAGGAGGGGGCAGGGAAGCACAGCACAGGCAGCACTGTGAGGAGGCTTCTGGGCCCTGACCTGCTGTTTGGCCTCTACAGGCTGCCGTGCAGTGAGCCCCGCCCCCTCTCCTCTGGTCCGACGCTGAGAGACTGAGGCCTGGAGGAGCCACAATATGCTTTCAGTGGCTCACCAGCGCCCCCCTCATCCCTGCGCCCGGCTCATCCCCCCTCCCCCCACAGCCTCAGGTAATGATTGTGTGCGCTCACCACCTGCACACAGTGCGATGTGTGTCAGTGTGTGAGCGCAGTGAGAGGGGAGGGAGAGGGGAAGAAATGGTGTGGGCAAGTGCAGGGGGGCCCCTTGAGGCACTGTGGGCCCCGGCACTTGCCCGAGTATGCCTGGTGCTGACGCCGGCCATGCCTGCTCCCAATAAGAGCCTGCCCGGAACTGACTGAAACAGTCAATCTAACACTACACGTATCAGCTGCCTAACACCGCTGACACCATCTAAAGGCTCTTATTTCACCAAGGCTCCATACCTTGGTAACATGCGCCTGCGTCTCTCCAGGTATATGCCAAGAACCTGGCCGGGATATATATACCATTGCAGACTTTTCCAGCCGCTGCCTTACAATATATATATATATATATATGTATATGTATGCTTTACTGCTGGTGCACTGATAACCCCTGACCTCTGCACGGAGCTCTGCACATTTTTCTTTCCTACTTGCAGCTGGAGAACAGAGGTCAGTGGTTATCAGTGCAACCTTCTGATTGTTAACCCTTTTTTTGTGTTGCAGAATGTAAGTAAACATTGGGTCACTTACACACACGCTCTTACCTTCTCCCCCGGGCCCCCCTCCTGCACGGGCCCCATAGCAACTGCCTACCCTGCCTCTATGGTAAAGACAGATGTACTGGAGCTCAAGCAGGTTCAAAGACCAAAGTAATAAATGGACCAGGAGGACTATAGTACCCAGAAAGATGATGAAAATGAGGGTTATTTAGTACACTAAGGTCTCAGTTAGAGATCACCAATGATTTATTTATAATAAAGACTACTGTATATAATACGCATACTGTATATAATATGTCTACTGTATATAATATGCATGGGGGGGAAAGGTAATTATTATTATTTTATGTTTTTTGTCAAATTCAATGTTTTATTAAAGGGGAACTATCAGCAGGTTAGACAAATCTAACCTGCTGATAGCTCCCTATAGAGCCCAGGACACTGAGGAGGAAGGTATGTTTGTTACCTTACTTCTCGGCGCCGGTCCTACGCTGTTAGTCGGGGTAAACTCAGCTCCGGAGCACCGTTAGGAGCCCTGCCATGTCATCTGGCCCTTCTAATGATAATCAATGGAGCGGGCTGGCAAGATGATGCAGCAGTGCTCCTAACGGTGCTCCGGAGCAGAGATTACCCCAACTAACAGCGCAGGACCGGCACCAAGGAGGAAGGGAAGACACATACCTTCATCAGCATTCCTGGGCGCTATAGGGGGCTATCAGCAGGTTAGATTAGTCTAACCTGCTAGTTCCCCTTTAAGATATTCAGAAATAAAACAATTAACTATATAACAATGCAGAAAACAAACATATTTGAGATTTATCAAACATGGTGTAAAGTGAAACTGGCTCAGTTGCCCCTAGCAACCAATCAGATTCCACCTTTCATTCCTCACAGGCTCTTTAGAAAATGAAAGGTGGAATCTGATTGGTTGCTAGGGGCAACTGAGCCAGTTTCACTTTACACCAGGGCCGTTTCTGCCATGAGGCGGAATGAGTATTCCGCCTCAGGCGGCAGATTCTGCGCCCCTGCAGGGGGCGGCAGACAGCAGCCCTGCGCCTGCAGCCGCTCACCTGTCCTGCCGCAGCCGTCCGGTCCCGCCGCCAACGCTTACCGCTGTCCCGCGTCGTCAGTCAGCAGCTGTTATCGCCCTCCAGCGAGTCGTGAGTGCCCGTGGTCAGCGGGGGCCGCGATGCCCCCGCTGACACCAGGCACTCACGACTCTCTGGAGGGCGATGACAGCTGCTGACTGACGGCACTGGAGCGCGGAAAGGAACAGCGGTGGGACGGGACGGCTGCTGCAGGACAGGTGAGTGCGCGGCGTCCAGGCTCGGGTGATTCGGTTACGGCGGGGGGGGGGGGTGCGGGGGGTGCAGGCGCGGGTGATTCGGTTACAGCGGGGGGGGGGGGGGGGCGGTGCGGGGGGTGCCGGCGCTGGTGATCCGGTTACGGCGGCGGGGGGGGGGGGGGGTTGTCAGGGGGCGGCCGCCTGAGGTTTGCCTCAGGGGGCAGAAACCCCAGAATCGGCCCTGCTTTTCACCATGTTTGATAAATCTCCCCCATTATGTTTAAAAGGAATCTGTCAACTGTAATTCATGTTCCAAAGTGCTGACGCTGTTAGATAGCTGATAGATCAGGGAGACACATGATACCCTTCATATATCTGTCTTTGCTTCCAGAACATAAAAAATGCTTTTATTCTCTGTTAGAAAGAGTCAAAACTCATACCTAAGCTCATGAAAAGGTTCAAGCCGGAAATCCTCCTCTCTCCTTCCGTGCCTGATTATGGTTTACGCCTGCTAGCAGGTAGAAATCATGGCAGAAATCTACAGCTCCAGAGCCAGTGCACAGATGCAGGTCCCGCTGAATTGGTGGACGCAGTTTGGAGAGGGGTGCATGGGGGCTGGACTTGAGTTAAAGGGGTAGTGCGGCGCTAAGAAATTATTCACAAAATAACACACATTACAAAGTTATACAACTTTGTAATGTATGTTATGTATGTGAATGGCCCCCTTCCCGTGTTCCCCAACCCCCCGCCCGTGTACCCGGAAGTGTAGTGCATTATACATACCTGATTCGTGTCGACAGTGATGTAATCTTCGGGAGGCCGGCCAACCCGCTCCTGCCGTCCCCCCTCTGCTGCGTCATAACTGTGCTCAGCCGCGATTGGCTGAGCACAGTTATGCTCAGCCAATCGCGGCTGAGCAGCTGATGATGCGGCAGAGGGGGGCCGGCATGAGGGACGGCAGGAGTGGGTCGGCCGGCCTCCCGAAGATTACAACACTGTCAGAAGACGGGGGTCGACACGAATTTCTTAGCGCCGCACTACCCCTTTAAGATCATGGTATGGGTACACTGGTCTTGACATAGGAAAAGTTTAAAAAAATGAAAAGAAAAGGCTAGCAAAATAATTAGCCACATTTTTTACGCCATGTAAGCTTTGATAAATTCCCTATGGACTCGAAGCCTCTTTGCAGCTAATCCACAGCACTATAGATTATGGGTGTTTTTAAATGCTGCAGATCTACAGCAGATCATTTTGCTATAGTAAAGGATCAGAAAGTAGTATGTCTATCTCCATGGTGTCCATCACCAGAGTCGGGAGTTCTAATGGAGTACAGGAGGTGTCACAGTCAATATACAAGGTGCCTGTAGTCCTAGAATGTTCTAGATATGTCTAATGCTCTCAGACCAAATCTCTTTGGGTATATGTAACCCCCCGCCCCCCCCCCCCCCCCCCCCCCCCCCCCCCCTCCCAAGCTGGCTACATATCTGATTGATCATCTCTGGTGGTCTGCTCACATCTCTGCTTTACAGTTCCACTAATCCCTGAAGAGCCTAATAATAATCTATTTGGGAGAAACATGTCGGAAATGGAACTTGATGCAGGTCACAATATAGAAGTGGAATATGACTCTAGTATTATCTGAGAACCTGTGCATGAACTCTGTTTTACCTAGCACTCTAGGAACAGAGTGATGGTGCGTTTACACAGAGAGATTTATCTGACAGATCTTTGAAGCCAAAGTCAGGAACAGACTATAAACAGAGAACAGGTCATAAAGGAAAGACTGGAATCTATCCTTTATTCAAATCCAGTCCTGGCTTTGGCTTCAAAAATCTGTCAGACAAATCTCTGTGTAAAGGCACCATAAATTGTGCCTGGATAGGGAAGACCCAACCCAGGCGATCCCTAGACGACAGGTAGGGGATTATAGGACTGTAAGGACCTTGTATATTGCCCCACTGTGTCACACCATGTGTACTCCATCAGAAACCACGGCTGTGGTAATGGATATGGTATTTTTGTGTTTGAACAATCACTGAATAAGTTTGGGCATTTATACGTTCTGCAATTACAATCCCAAAATATGGACGATGTTATACAGACTGGAACTTCTGGCATCAAGCTCTGAAACAGATTAAAGTGAGAACTTGTTCAAAGATCAAAATGAACGATTTATCGATCGTTCGCGTTTACACGTACGAATATCGTATGAATTTGACCGTTATCGCGCAAATTCGCACGATAATCGTTCCTTGTAAACGCAGCATTATGGTGTGTTTACACAGACAGATTTATCTGGCAGATTTTGAAAGCCAAAGTCAGGAACGGATTTGAAAAGAGGATAGATCCCAGTCTTTTCTTTATGACCTGATCCCTGTTTATAGTCTGTTCCTGGCTTTGGCTTCTAAGATCTGTCAGATAAATCTGTCTGTGTAAATGCACCATTATAAGGGGGTCCATTTACACAGAAAGATTATCTGACAGATTATCTGCCAAAGATTTGATTTGGCTTTAAATCTTTGGCTTCAAATCTGTCAGATAATCTTTCTGTGTAAATGGACCCTTATGCTGGGTTTACATGGAACGATTATCGTTGGAATTTGCACGATAACGATCGTATTCGAACGATAATCGTACGTGTAAACGCAGCGAACGATCGAACGACAAGCGAGAAATCGTTCATTTTGATCTTGTTCTTAAATCGTCGTTCGCAAAAAATTTGTCGATCGTTCCGTGTAAACAGTCGTAGCGCGAAAGTCCGGCCGCCCGCAGCCCCCTGCTCGCAGCCCGGCCCCTCGCTCATCCGCAGCCCGGGCCCCGGCTCATCCGCAGCCCCCTGCGCCGGCTCGATCACTCGATTTGCTGAAGAGGAGCACTGATTGGCTGAAGAGGAGCCGTTTGAAATTCCCGGCCCAGCCAATCAATGCACTGAAGAGGGCAGCCGGGGATTTCGAAGACCTGCTATGTGGAGCAGGTAACGTATGCTCGTGGCCGGGGCGATCGGAACGTCGGCGGCGGGGAAGGGGGGGGGGGCGATCGGTGGCGGCGGGGGGCGATCGGAGCGGGGGTGGCGATCGGGGCGGCGCAGGGGGCTGCGGTTGACCGTGGGGGTTGGGCTGCAGATGAGCGGGGGGCCGGGCTGCGGGCGCGCGATCGCAAAACGATTTTTCCGTACGATATATCGTACCATCTAAACGCTGATCGTTATGAAAAAAAATCGTTACTCCGACATCGTTAATCGTACGATCGGGCCAATTATCGTTTCGTGTAAACCCAGCATTACATTATGAACCTAACTCATCACATGACAGAAGAGGGAGAGGACTGCACTTAGGGCTCGTTCACACTACGGAATCGATGTAGAGATGGGAGAGCAGAGGTGCGCGGGACCTCCCATTGAAAGACATCGCAGATGGGATTCAGCGTGGTGTCCGCGGGCGAGGGTTCCAAGCGGAATCTCTGTGTTGATTCCGTAGTGTGAACGGGAGCTTAGCGTGGACCTCTCCCTGCTCACTCTCTCAATAGGTACTGGTCTAAACATTCAAACCCAGACTGCTCAAAACTTTTGACATATCGAAAAGCGAAAGTCCAACAGCACAGAGGAACCACAGAGCGATAATTCGCCCAATCGAACAGTTAACGATTTTGATGTAACGATGTGTTTTTTATAACGATCAGCGTTTAGACGGAAAGATATATCGTTAGAAAAAAGCTATCCCAATACTCACCAGAAGATTTCACAGTAGAGAGAAGTCCCACAGTATCTGATAAGCTTCAAAGTTTCAAAGACCCAATGGGTAAAAACATTGCTGTATTTGCTTACTGATGGAGGTTTTGAAACTTTGACGTTTATTAAATGTTGTTGGACTCCTCTGTAGTGTGATGCCTCTTTGACATGTCAAAAACTGTTTCGAGGCTCCCAGCATCATCATGAACAATGTTGTCTGGACTTCTGAAGTCCGTTCCGTAGCTCATCATCTGTATATACGAAGTCAGGCGGTCTACCACGTCTGCAGCAGATCAGTTGCAGAAAATGTGCGGTGTTTCTGCACCAATACAAATGCGTGTATTAGAAACTGATTGCAGATCTGCAGTGTGTGAATGTACCTGTAGTGTTTTACATCAAAAACAATGCTTTTTTTTTTTTGTAGGTGTGAACATACCCTAAGGCTGCGTTCACACCTACAGGATCTGCAGCAGATTTGATGCTGTGTTCAGTTATTTCAATTGAAATCTGCTGCAGAAAATCAGCTGCAGATCCTGTAGGTGTGAACGCACCATAAATGTGTTTGTACATCTTTTGACCTAAAGAAACGCATGACTCGTAATGTGATCAAAAAAAAAATGCCACAAAAAGCACATTCTTGTTTGAGAAACAAAATGCCATGCTGATACTATGTGTGAATGAAGCCTGAATGGACCTTGGTGGGTAGACATGGGGCCCAGAGGCTTTGGTTGGGCCCCTGTTGTAACAGGTACGGTTTCCCATAGCAACCACTCCACTATGAAGGCCGGACTGGTTGCTATGGGTATTGGCGCTGCAGTATGTGGGGTTTGTCTGGTATAGTAACACATGCCCCCAGGAGACCACACATAATACAGAGGCAGCGCTGGGCGATGGATGCGGACATTATAGGTGACAGCGCAGCCGCCGAGGATTTCCTGTTGCCAGGACAACGCAGCCAGCCGCCAGCCTGACCGCCGCCGCCTGTGTCTCAGGAGCTGAATGAAGCTTTGGTCATGTGGGGGGAAGCCTGCAAGATGGCGGCCGGGAGCCTGAGGGATGCGGCGTGACTGCGATCATCCCGGGTCCTCCATACAGAGAGTGAGTCCTCCGGGCCGGCAGCCCCCATTTCCCCCTCCCCCTGTGTATACAGATAGCCCGGGCTGCAGTGTGATGGCCGCTCCTGGGTCACCTGGCACCATGGCTGATGCTGTAACTTTGTCTTGCAGTGATCTCCAGCGCGACCACAAGCCGCAGCCACAGCCTGTAGTGAGGGAGCACCGAGCCGCCGCCATGGCCCTCACCTTGTTCGGTGAGTATCCCGGATGATGTGTGTGATCGTACATCTTATCCATTGTTTCCTCTCCAGGCTCTGCCTATGGGCGTGTGCTCCCCAGCATGTCCTCTACAATGTCTCATCTATTAGTATGGCCGCAGCTGCTGCAGCACCTCTCTCTACCTGTCTCCTAGTGATATGTCCAGTATAGTCATCCACATGTAACGTATAGTCATCCATATGTAACCTATAGTCATCCATATGTAACCTATAGTCATCCACATGTAACCTATAGTCATCCATATGTAACCTATAGCCATCCATATGTAACCTATAGCCATCCATATGTAACCTATAGCCATCCACATGTAACCTATAGCCATCCACATGTAACCTATAGTCATCCATATGTAACCTATAGCCATCCATATGTAACCTATAGCCATCCATATGTAACCTATAGCCATCCATATGTAACCTATAGCCATAAGGGATACTGGGACAGTGATGTGTATGGACCAGTACCTGCACAGTGTATGGTCGTGTTCACACAGCAAGTTACTGTAATGAGATATATGGTCATATAACTGCGCAGTTTATGGTTGTATTCACACAGGCGGTTATTATGATGAGAGATATGTTCCTATAACTGCGCATTGTATGGTCGTGTTCACACAGGCGGTTACTATGATGAGAGATATGGTCCTATAACTGCGCAGTGTATGGTCGTGTTCACACAGGCACTTACTATGATGAGAGATATGTTCCTATAACTGCGCATTGTATGGTCGTGTTCACACAGGCGGTTACTATGATGAGAGATATGGTCCTATAACTGTGCAGTGTATGGTCGTGTTCACACAGCAGGTTACTATGATGAGCTATATGGTTGTATAACTGCACAATGTATGGTTGTGTTCACACAGCAGGTTACTATGATGAGAGATATGGTCCTATAACTGCACAATGTATGGTCGTGTTCACACAGCAGGTTACTATGATGAGCTATATGGCTGTATAACTGCACAATGTATGGTTGTGTTCACACAGCAGGTTACTATGATGAGAGATATGGTCCTATAACTGCACAATGTATGGTTGTGTTCACACAGGTGGTTACTATGATGAGAGATATGGTCCTATAACTGTGCAGTGTATGGTCGTGTTCGCACAGGCAGTTACTATGATGAGAGATATGGTCCTATAACTGTGCAGTGTATGGTCGTGTTCGCACAGGCAGTTACTATGATGAGAGATATGGTCCTATAACTGTGTAGTGTATGGTCGTGTTCACACAGGCGGTGACTATGATGAGATATATGGTCACATAACTGCACACTGGATAGACGTGTTCACACAGGCAGTTACTATGATGAGATATATGGCTGTATAACTGTGCAGTGTATGGTCGTATTAACCCAGGCAGTTACTATGACAAGATATATGGTCGTGTTCACACAGGCGGTGCAAGGATTATGTGTGAGTCGCAACGTAGTGACAGTCATGACTTAATCCTATGCGGTGGCTTCTTTGTGAAGGATTTTGGATACTTATTTATTTCAGTACCTTTCTACAGCACGCCGCATACGTAGGATCACTGTCCCTCAACCTGTGGCTCTCAAGCTGTTGCAAAGACTACAACCCCCATCATGCTGTGCCAGTCTGGCAGTTTTGTAGTGATGAGTACAGCTTAACCATGCTGTAGTCCAGTCATACAGGTGTCTGAAGAAGTTGGATGCAGCCCTAGGGAGTCCAGGATAACATGGATACAGCCTATGGCCTATCTTTCCCAGGACTCCCTAGGGCTGCACCCAACTTCTCCAGGCAGCAGGAGTCAGATGGGGAGTGTTTGGGTTTGGTTGAGCCTGAACTCATCCCTACACATGGACACTCAGCTGAGTGGAGCGTGCAGCATCTGTATGAAGGGATTGAAGCCAAGTTTTCACCAATCTAAAATGTATGGCCAGTTTAAAGGGGTATTTCAATCTGAATAAGTTATCTCCTATTCCCAGGCTAGGAAATAACAAGCTGATCGGTGTGGGTGCGAGCACTGATCCCAGTCAGAGTACATTAGATGTCTTTATGTTAGTGTAGTATGTGTATTATTGGGACGTTACGGGCCGCTATCATAGTGAAGATCCATTATATGACACCTATAGGAGACTATATAAAGCACTGCCCAGTTTATGGAGTAAGTGCAGTTCATAGAACTGTAACTTAAGAAGAGAAGCAATCTGTTGGGACTTGTGCTGTGATGAATGGGACTGCATTTAGGGGTTAGAGATCAATGCAGTGGCAGATGGCAGCTGAGGAGGGGGCTACTGTATAGTGCGGCTCTCTCAGCTGTTTGTTAGGGGGGCTATGATTAGGGTCCTAATAAAGAGGATTTTACCAGAAAAAATATTTTCGGTGTTTTAGGAGAAAGCTTTACAGTTTCCATGATGGTTGTCACCCAGCTGACAGGGACAGGTCCATGCTGGATGGACTAGTTGCCAGGGCAACCAAATGACACCCAGCGTGTTTCTTACATAAATAGGACTGCCCATTGTGGTCTCCTGTGACTGACGATGGGGCATGAATGGAGTTGAGCTGTAATACCACACACAACCTGAGGACAGGGGTGGTGCTTTTTATTAGTTTGTTGTTGTTTTTTTGTTTGTTTGATTTTTTTTTTTTTGAAAAAAGCAACATTTTTTTTTTAATTCTTTCAAATAACCGGTGTCAGAAAATTATACAGATTTGTAAATCTTTAATTTAAACAATTTCAGTACTTATCAGCTACTGTATGTCCTGCAGGAAGTGGTGTATTCTTTCAAGCCTAAAACAGTGCCACCTCTGTCTGTGACAGGAACTGTCCAGAACATAAGAGGTTTTCTATGGGGATTTGCTACTGCTCTGGACAGTTCCTGTCACAGACAGAGGTGGCAGCAGAGAGCACTGTGTCAGACTGGAAAGAATACACCACTTCTTGCAGGACATACAGCAGCTAATAAGTACTGGAAGACTTGAGTTTTTTTCATCTGGAGTACTCCTTTAGTCTTGTGATAACCTCCTTTAGAGAGGGTTTTCAGGCCTACAAATCCTTAGTATAGACCATAAATAAGTATCATCATGTTAGCTGACCAGCAAGGGAAGCTGGGAGCCAGACCACCAGTGGTTTGACATTATAGTCTAGAAACACACCATGATGCCTGTAAGCAACAACTGACTGGTAAAACCTGTCATAATCCAATATTTAACCTTCCACTTGCCAATAGACAATATGGGTGCTCCATCTCTAGTAATAGGCTGTGTTGCCTCATGGTATAAGATGCTGCTGGAAAATAATATTACACGGCCAGAGTAATTGTAGAAGATTTATTTCGGGAGCCAAGATTTGTGTCTTCTCATTAATCTGAAAGTGATTGTTCAGCCAAACATGTCCCTCCTAGTACATAAAATATCCATATGGAGCTCCATCTACCATCTTTACTGCACAGATGTCACCGGCTTGTGGCATATGCGCCATAGCTGGTACTAGTCTAGGCCAGACGCCATAAGGCTTGCCTTACATGTACTGCACTGGTCAGACTTTAGATCATTTCAGTGCACGTAATGGATTCAAGTTGTATGGATTAGGCTGGGTTGACACTGCGTTTTGCTGTCTATTTAACAGCATGAAAAAACGGATGTATTGGTGCGCATCTGTTTTAATCCGTTTTTCTATTGACTTCTAGCATAAAAAGACAAAACAAAATGCATCTTTTTTTAATGTACACAAAAACCTGGTCAGCCATGTTTTTATGTACACTGAAGAACGGGTGTGTTTTGATCCTTTTTTTTAATAATGGAAAAATTTGTTTTTTTTTTCCTATTAGACAGCAAAAAACGCAGTGTGAACCCAGCCTAAAGCCTCTATTACATGGGGCGATGCAGAGGAGCAAATAAGTACTGTCAGTACTCGCTTGCTCCTCGTTCCCTACTCACTGCTGCCGCTATTGAACTTGTCGGCATCAAGCGGGTGAGTGCAGCAGAGGTGCGAGGGGGGTGCCCAAAGTAGATAGCAGTGGTCTTGGTGCGTTTACAAAGGGTGATAATTTGCCCAATCGAACGATTTCGAAGTAACAATGTGTTTTTTATAACGATCAGCATTGAAACGGAACGAAAATTGTAATTGCGATCGTTTTAAAATCGCTTAAGCCTATCTCACACACAGTGTGAATCGGTGAAAGACTGTTTACACGAAGCGATCTGCAAATTTTTAGAGAACGACCAAAGAGGATTAGAGAACATGTTGAAAGATCAAAATGAACAATTACTCGCTCGTCGCTTGATCGTTCAGTGTTTACACAAGCCAATTATCGCTCAAATGCGATCGTTATCGCGAAAATTTAAACGATAATCATTCCGTGTAAACACAGCATTAGACTGGGTTCACACTACGTATATTTCAGTCAGTATTTTGGTCCTCATATTGCAACCAAAACCAGGAGTGGATTGAAAACACAGAAAGGCTCTGTTCACACAATGGTGAAATCGAGTGGATGGCCGCCATTTAATCGCAAATATTTGCTGTTATTTACAGTTTTACAGTTATATGGCAGCCATCCACTCAATTTCACCATTGTGTGAATATAGCCTTTCTGTGTTTTCAATCCATTCCTGGTTGAGGTTGCAAAATACTGACCAAATACTTACTGAAATATTCTGTGTGTGAACCCAGCCATACCCAGGATGGCTATCTATGACTATCTGTTATAGGGCCAGCCATCCTACCAATAAACAAGCCTGATCCCACTTCTAAAGTCTATCATCCGTTTTGTGTTGTCTGTGGTCTGGGCTGTAGATAAATGGCTGTGATTTCTGGCCAGCTGCTGCCGCCGCCATGCCTGGTGGTATCAGCTGTCCTCCTGTATTCTTGGATTGCTGCCATGGCTTCCATCTATAAGGTGACAGCATAGAGATATCCTTGGATATGTAGCTGTACGTCAGGCTTTTAGTACACGTCCTAGAGGGCTCCTCACTTAGCTGCTCCAGACTCGTGCCTGGTTATGCAGGTTGACCAGAGACTGCAAAAGATTACCGATCAGCCTGATAGGCTCATTTGCAGATCCCTAACAAGGTAGTCAGCTGACAAACAAGTGTTTAGCATTTATCTGCTGATCACTGACCAGTAGAGATGAGCGAACCGGGTTCGAGTCCATCCGAACCCGAACGTTCGGGATTTGATTAGCGGTGGCTGCTGAACTTGGATAAAGCCCTAAGGCTATGTGGAAAACATGGATATAGTCATTGGCTGTATCCATGTTTTCCAGACAACCTTAGAGCTTTAGCCAACTTTAGCAGCCCCAGCTAATCAAATACCGAAGTTGGATAAAGCTCTAAGGTTGTCTGGAAAACATGGATACAACCAATGACTATATCCATGTTTTCCACATAGCCTTAGGGCTTAATCCAAATTCAGCAGCCACTGCAACCTGGCTGTGTCCAGTGACTGGCTTACCCCTGTGCCTAGGCGAACCATTGAACATTGGTCATATTTACAACCCGTCCTCCCCGGGCTTCATCCTCATTCAGTACTTTTGGGTTTATTTTCCTCCTGATGCAGCATCCATCTTTAGCCGCGGAGTCTTTCCCCCCGCAGCTTTGTTTGCTGCCGCTTCCTTAGTGTTTCCTTTTCTGCCCTCCGGTCACACAACAAGGGAAGGGTGAGTGAAAGTTTTCAGGTTGTATGGAATGGACAGGAAAGGAAGTGCTGATCCTGGCTGAATGTACCAGAAGGTGGGAGGTTATATAATCTGGCGGTAAATCAGATTGTTTCCTCTAGTTTCCTGGCCTGCCGGCTTCTGGGAGGGTTCTTATTCCTTATTAGATTGGCAGTGATTGGAAAGTGCAGAAACAGCTACTGGGAATATACGAGGGGAGGGGATTTTCCTATTAGAAGTAGGGATAAGCTGGCAGGGTGTAGATTTACAGCAGCTTGTATACTGTCCTGTATACCTCCCATGAAGCTTATCAGGAGGGCTGACGGGGCAGATATGTCTTTTCCTGTCTATGGGTACTATTACACGGGCCGATGGGGGCCCGATAATAAATGTAAATGAGCGCCGATCCGCTAGATCGAAAAAAAGAAGATAGGGGCGCTCCCTTGTGCAATATTGACATGCGCTTTCTACAATGTGTGCAGCACTGTGGGGGATTATCCCACCTGAGGCGGTTGTGCTAAAATATAGGCAAAACACTATAGAGCGCTTGGGTAGAAATGTCAACAGAGCTCCTCCGGGGGACGTCACTGCCGGGGCAGGAGTGTACAAACTTCTATATGATGATCACGGATCAATGGACCAAAGGGAACCCCCAGATTCGCCCCTTCTCCCTGCATCCACCTGCTCGCCCGATGAGCAGGCAGGGGGGCACAGCAAGTAGGGAGGTGGCGTGGCCTCCTCATGAGCCTCATTTATCATGATTTATGCCTGATCATGGTAAATCCTGATCCAAATCTACACCTGCACAAAGGGTTAGAAAGTTCATATCCAACATGCCCAATCCTTTTCTCCCTGGACATCTGCAGCTGGGGAAGAGTCTGGAGACATCCATACATATGAGATAGCAGGTTTGGCAGACATATATTCAGTGTGTATGACCAGTTAAAGGCATATGGCTGCCCTTCCTATCTGCATCATTTGCATGCAGTACTACAGCTCTCCTGTAGTGGCCGCTGCAGTACAGCTGGCTGAGAAGCTGTAAGCCAGAATGGCAACAAAGCCTGCCTGTCAATCATCTGATAGCTTCATAAAGAGGGGTTGTCATGATGAGACAGGAAAGCCTCTTAAATTCTCTGGTTTATTATATGAAGGCACTCATTGCTACAATTTTGATAACAATAGCATATTATGCCACCACAGGTTGGTGTATAGCTGATGGCAATCGGCCACATACAGTGGGCTGTCTGCTGGGGAAGGGGATTGCATTCAGCGTCTAGTAATTACGGCATCTAATAGACGTGTCAGTCTCTTTAAGGGGGGTTGCGCAAGGTCAAAGCTATAGAACAGTCATGACGTCTGTGGGCTTAATCAATGATTCTGGTGGGTTTTGCCTTTTTCATTGGGTCTTTGGGCCCTATTCCTCCGGACGATTATCGTTCAGATTATCGTTAAATCGTTCAAATCTAAATGATAATCGTTAATGCAGTTAACGATTAACGACCGAACGAGAAATCGTTGGTCGCTTTATAAGACCTGGACCTATTTTTATCGCTGCGCGTTCGCAAATCGTTCGCATTGAATAAGACGTCGTTTGGTCGTTCTCAGTAGATACGAACGCAGTCGCGAAGAAACAGCGAAGAAAAAACAATCGCAAATACGATCATAAGTAACGATTATCGTTCCATGGAAATGAGTGAACGTTTTCAGGTCTTTTATAATAGCGGTCGTTTGAGATCGTTAATCGTTAACGATTATGCGAACGATAATCGTCCGGTGGAATAGGGCCCTTTGTGTTTAGTGACCCTGTAACATAGCAGATCTTTGGGGTGTTTCTTGCTTACACACGTAGCTGAAGTCCTGATCGCAGTTAGTTATTTTAATTCCATTTCATGCTCTGATCTTCTGCGCCACAGTTGTGACCGGAGCTTATTAAAGAGTCATCTTATGAGGTCACCGCCATAAAGATCTGGGCTTTGCTTAGTGGCTGGCAGCCAGAAGCTGAATGATGTTGTCTGCTTTTATGTGTTGTCTTGGATAAGATGAGCTAAGGAAAAAAGATGTTCAAAGAAGCCTTCTCTTTTTTTTTCACCTTCCCTGGAGGCATACTTTATAAATGTGTAATGGGAAGGTCAGTTCCTAGACCCGGGTTTTATCTTAGATATACTGTATGTCATTCTGCTTCTACATTCACTCCTTTACTCTTCTGCTCAATTGTACAGTCAATTGTACAGTTAGTTTTGTTAAAGCGTTACTTTTGTGGGGAAAAAAAGTGTTAGCAAATAAACTAGTGTCAGAAAGTTCTATAGATTTGTGATTCACTTTAATGTAAAAATCTTAAGTCTTCCAATACTTATCAGCTGCTGTATGTCCTGCAGGAAGTGGTGTATTCTTTCCAGTCTGACTGCCACCTCTGTCCATGTCAGGAACTGTCCAGAGCTGTAGCCTTTCAAGGATAGAGGTTGCAGCAGGGAGCATCGGTACCTATGAGACCTTGGTGCCTGAGGGGGCCGAAATACATTATGGTTCGGAAACTCCCAAGGTTACATAAACTACTTACGTTTGTACAACTCCCACTGACTTTATTGGAAGTTACATATACTGTGTAAAACAGTTAACTCTGCTGTTTTATCTTCCTGACCACCTGCAGCAGCCACAAGAAGGCCCGAAAGGGGTTGGGGAGTCTTCATTCCCACATGGGAATACGCTCTAAGGGTGCGTTCACACCTACAGGATCTGCAGCAGATCTGCAGCAGATTTGATGCTGTGTTCAGTTATTTAAATGAAATCTGCTGCAGAAAATCAGCTGCAGATTCTGTAGGTGTGAACGCACCATAAAGGAGTATTTGTCACTGAAAAACTTTTCACATGTCCCTAGGATATGACAAAAGTTTTTCTATCAGTGAATACTCTGACCCCAATCAGCTAAAGAGTGGAGAGAGCCAAGCACTGCCACACACTCCTCTCCCCCTCAACCCTGACTGCCACATAGACTTACATGTGACAAGAGTCTGTCCAGGTCACGTGACATGGAATTGGGGAGAGAATGCTCTATATGGGTACTTCTGGTTCGTTCTCCTGATCAGTTGGGATACTCAGACCCTTCTAGTTATGGCCCTGTATATATCTTCTTGAATAAATAAAAGGCCCTATTACACAAAGCAATATCGTCCGATTATCAGCCATTACGACCGATAATCATTTGTGTAATAAAAGGCAACGATCAGCCAACATGCACAATGCCGGCTGATTGTTGTCTTGCAACTTCTTTCAACACACGCTGAAAGACTCATGACTAGGAAAGCACTGATCTGCTGGTGTCGTTCTAAAGATCATCTGGGGTTCCCCTCCCGCAGCTCGTTTGCTTCCGCTCATCGCCCCTTGTAATAGGAGCTTAACACTGATGGAGCCTCAGATGCTATATGATTCCATTGACATTGTAAGATTACAATGTTCTGAGAATTTACTAAATCCCCCATCCTGTCCTTAATGTGACTTGGATGAAAATACAGGATACTTATTTTATTGTTTGTAGGGCCTAGATGGTAATGAAGTCTTTAGATTTTTTTTTAGTTGATGTATATGACATTGGCTCCTGGATTGGTATAACAAGTAGTTTTGCACCCTTAATGGGAGGTTTCTGTTCTTGTTTCCAAACCATTCACATTACATACTGTTGCACCAGAATGTATATATCTGATTACTTATTCAGCTTTTTAGCGCATATAGAGATGTAATTTTCTGACTTAGACATGCTTGTCATTGACCTATGCTTTTCTTTACTTTTTCTTTCAGATAATGATGAGTACAGGCCTCCTGTGTGGAAGTCTTACTGTAAGTATTCTACAATATGGTGAGCTCCATCTATCAGACATACTGCACCAGGAAAGAACACATTGACACACGCGGGAAAGAACATGCTGTCAGTGTCGGCTGATAAATGTGTTGGAGCAGCTGCCATTGTGATCTAATGGGAGGCAGACAGGAAATCTTTCTAGAGACGACAATGATACAGCAAAAACCAGAGAGAGAATGATAAGGCTAGGTTCACACTGCGTTTTCAGCATCCGTTTAACGCATCCGTTTTTTTCAAAAAACGCATGAAAAACGGATTGCAAAAAACGGATTCATTTGTGTGCATCCGTTTTTCCATTGACTTCCATTATAAAAAAAAACGCATCCGTTTTTTTTGGCGGACCAAAACGGACCAAAAAACGTTGCTGACCCTATTTTTCTGGACGTTAAAAAAAACGGATCCGTTAAACGGATGCTGAAAACGCAGTGTGAACCTAGCCTAAGATAGAGATACCATTAATGATGAATTCCTTTTTAAATAAAAGATATAAAATTACTTCTACATTGCTTTATGAATGGCAGCAGGGGTTGTCTGGGATTAGGAAATCACAGCTGCTTTGCTAAAAACATTGGTAGTTGTGTGTGGCTGTGCCTCTACATTAAGCTGCAGTACTGCACAAAGCCTATTGACAAGGGGCACTGATAGTAATTTACTTGATAAGATAACAGATGGGGTGGCGATGGCAACTATTAGCCTATTTATAGAGTTGCCACCTAGGTTGATATAGATCTTGGATGGGATGCTGTAGATTTATACATTATGATTAAGGGATTCCCCCAAAAAGGGGTTATCTGGGTGGGTAAAATATGTGCTGAAGCATCCCCTTTAGTAAGGAGTTCTTACTAACAATTCATTCCATACTTTTATCTTTTCAGTCTCCTTCTGCTAGTTCTAAGCTGCTGCTTTCTGCTGAAGACAAAAATCTGTGTGTGAACTTTTCTGTCTGTCCCCCTCCCCCCTCCCTGATATAAATAAGTCCCTATCTGCAACTTTGCTGATGAACTCACTGTGATTAATCTTCCTGGCATTACAAAGTTGCAGATAGGGACTTGTTTACATCAGCTGTATTCAAAGGGAGGGGGTTGAGAGCAGGGACGGACAGAGAGAGCAAGTGTTCCCTTACTCAATAAACTACTTTTGTGAATAGCGCTTAAGATATTAGGTGACTTATGGTTGTATTGCACAGCACGATATTGAGGGGGAAATAAGTGCCTACCTGTCAACTCAACGATCGCCTACCCCTCGTTCCCCCCTCACTGTCTGTGCTATTACACACAGAGACAACAAGTGGGGAAGAGCAGGAGGAGCTGCCCAGATGATCCTTAGATCATTTTGGCTGCCCATTGACATCAGTGGTGGTCTGCTGCCGGCGCTTCTGTTGACAGCAGACCGTCGTTGACATGATTGTTGTGTTTTGCCATGTTGAAAGACCACGATTAGTCGACTTTGTGCATGTTGGCTGATGGTGGTCTTTTAACATGTCCTATTACACCAAATGATTATCGGGCAGGAACGGACAATAATCGTTTGGTGTAATAAGGCCTTAAATCACGGCCTAAAAACCAATATACAAATAATAGGCATTAAAATTAACGCCAAATCAGCACGATAAAAACAATAGTGTTTGCAAAAATCATTCAACTTTTTACATGCCAAATAATTTCCTAATGTATCTTGAGGGCTGTCAGAGCTCAGTTTTTCTGATGCAGAGCCCCAGATCTCCAGCGAGGACATAGATTTTAAACCTAATGTTGAGCAGCTGCCACTAGAGGGAGTATAGCGTGTTTATTATTGAGCCCACTATGTAAACTTTAGGCTGTAATCTCTTTGTCCTGTTCACATGGGGCTGATCAGTGTCAGTGTCCGTTCTACCAACAAAGTAGAAATTGGCTTGACCGCGTACACAATGCTGAGAAAAAATAATAATAAAAGCCCCTGTCTTATTATTGGGGAAACAGGGTAGTAAGAATAAATCAGTGCCCGGTTCTGGGCCTGAAATCACATGGACTTTCACTTTAAGGCTGGGTTCACACTACGTTTTTCAAGCGTGAAATCTCCAAATGTCTGTGATACTTTGCTTTCCATGGTGGATATGTGCAGAACGTGACATTACCAGGAAGTGTCAGATTTTATTTTTGGAATCTATAATCAGGAAACTTCTGTAAATCGGGAAGGAAACAATTGAATAGATGCTGCTAAGTGGTGTTAGAAACACAGATGAGGTGAAGATCATGATGGAGTTCTGTTGTCATGTGACAAACGCTGCCAAAGACTCCATGAAATAATATAAGGAGACACTAGTGAAATGTGTCAGGACCTCTGCAGTCTCCAGGAGACAACTCCCTTCCTGGCTCCTGACACTTACTGCGGGGGGGGAAGATGGCGTCTGCTTGATGGAAGAGTATCTGGCAAGATCCATCATCCCCCCTGAAAGGAAAACAATGGGGGATGAATAGTGATCTCTCATCGTTTTTTGGGGAAAATGATTGCTAGTTGATCTCTATTTCCTAAGAGCAAAATGTTGATGATAATAATAATATAAATTAAAGCAAAGTTATGATATAGTGAGATACTTTCTGAACCCATTCATTTGCACTGAAATACAACATTGCCTTCTAAAGGGATATTTGGTGGGGCATGCAAATTATTCTGACTTCCCCCTATGAATAATTCTTGCCCAAAACCTATGATGTATAGTATATATAATGCTATGAACACTATGTGCTTCCAGCTGGTTTAGGCTTGTTGGCTGTCATCTGTCAGGGTATAAAGTATATGGGACAGTGAGCGGGTTATGGGGTGTTGGTGTAACAAAGTGTAATCCCAGTATTCTTCTCCCCCTAGTGTATCAGCTGCAGCAGGAGGCTCCTCACCCCAGAAGGATTACCTGCACACGTGAGGTATGTACCCAGCCAGTCCTCTCACTATAAGCTAATGCAGCCAGTGTGCAAAATGCAGTATATATCTGACGACAAAGGGAATTGTATTGGAGGCGTCTACTTTTCAAATAATGAATTATTTTTTGAGGTGCTCATATACCTTAGATAGCTTTGGGCCCCTCAGCATAATTACCAGGATAGCAGACATGGCTATTTTGTTCCCAGCTATATGCACGCTCGGCAGAGCAGGCATATCTTTTTAGTATTAATAAGGGAGTAAATCTCTTCCAGACTTCCCTGACTTAAAGCCACTCTGTACCACAATCTGACCCCCCCCAAACCACTTGTACCTTGGGATAGCTGCTTTTAATCCAAGATCTGTCCGGGGGTCCATTTGGCAGGTAATGCAGTTATTGCCCTAAAAAAACCTCTTAAACTTGCAGCCCCGTGCCCAACGGGAGTATCTGTGCCCTAACTTTACACCACCTCTCCATCCCTCCTCCCCACCCTCTTCATCATTAGGAATGCCACTGGAACGTTTTCTCCATGCTAAACATTGCACAGCTGCTTAACGATCCAGCCCATGTGCCGGGCTGACACAGGTGGGGAATAGGATGCAATCTGCCTGGAGCATTCCTAATGATCTGGAGGGCGGGGAGGAGGGGAGGAGGGACGGAGGGGTGGTGCAAAGTTAGGGCACAGATACTCCCGTTTGGCACAAGCTGCAAGTTTAAAAGTTGTTTTTTAGGACAATAACTGCATCACCTGCCGAACGGACTACAGGACAGATCTTGGATTAAAGCAGTTATCCGAAGGTACAATCGGTTTGGGGGGGTCAGATTGTGGGTACAGAGTTGCTTTAAGCTATGAGGGAAAGGTCAGGACACCCCATACACATTAGCACCTTTGGCTATCTGCAGCCCTGCTTGGGGCATAATGAATGCTTGAGTTTGGCCTGAGTGGCTATTTTATTAACATTAACTGGACGCTATGGGGGAGATTTATCAAACATGGTGTAAAGTGACACTGGCTCAGCTGCCCCTAGCAACCAATCAGATTCCACCTTTCATTCCTCACAGACTCTTTGGAAAATGAAAAGTGGAATCTGATTGGTTGCTAGGGGCAAGTTTCACTTTACACCATGTTTGATAGATCTCCCCCTATGTGCCTATCCTGCAGCATCCTGTTATCACAGACTTCTTTTGACATGGAAGACCTGCATTTATCTGAACATGAAAAATTGGTGGTAGCAACATTGATGCTTAACTAACAAAGCTTGCTGCTGTAAAGCGCCATCTTTAAAAAGGTTATCCAGGGCTAAAAAAAAAACTTTTTTCCCCCTAAAAACAGTGCCATTCTTGTCCTCAGGTTGTATATGGTATTACAATTTGGCTCCATTCAGTTAAATGGAACTGAGCTCCATTGCCACACACATACTGAGGACAAGAGTGATGCTGTTTCTGAAAGAAAGCAGCCGTGTTTTTCTAAGTCTAGATAACTCCTTTAACACACAAGATTTTTGTTCCACACGTATCTCATACAGAGGGATGCGTTTCTTTCGTCATCTTTCTGTGTGCCGCTTCACATGTCACATACAATATATGAAGCTTCCCAAACTGATAGCACACCTTAGCACACAAACAGAGAGATATGATGGTGCCTGTATACATGATGGCCTCTTGGGATAAACAATGCTATGAAAAAATTCTAGCCTTGCGAATGAGGGGGCATGGGAAACGTGCTTCGGACCAGATTTCAAAACTCCTGACATCATTATTCATGACGACAGCCGCGCAAAGATTTAAACAGATTCAGATCATGATGTTGGGCGTCTGTTCCGTAACACATCGTCCATACACGGAACGTATGAATGACCAATTACTGATGATTTCTTTTACCAGCTGTTCACAGTGGCTGTCAGTAGGTGGCAGTATAGACTAAAATATTTCCTTCCACCATCAGATCCACATATAGAGTTGCTATTTTTACATAATGTTTTGTGGAAAAATGGTATGTAATTGCAAACGTAGTGCATCCGCAAAAATGTTGCACAGGTTAAAAAAAATAAATAAAAAAAAAAAAATTAACTAGTTTTCTAACATTTGATCTTTGTATTTCACGGATGTGATACCTGTGATACCTATGAAAAACATGGATCCCATAGACTGTTGGCTAGTCTGTACCTCAGCCATAGTCCGCATAGGACATTTCCAGTTTTTTCATGGAATTTATTGCGGATCCGTAAAAAAGCGGAATGTGTGAATACCACAATAGAAATCAATGGGCAATAAGTTGACAACTTTGCGGGATGTGTGAATAAGGCCTAAGGGAAATTAGGGTTGTTTATATACATTATATATAGGGACAGCCACGTAAACACTTACTTTATCTATTGTAAAACTGTATATAATCTTTAGGATTGTGCGTGGGTTGGGGTCTTATTACACAGGGTGATTATTAGCTGAAGAGGTCCTGCAGTTGCCACTAGGGGGTGCCCACGTCATGTTCATTTTTTCTCTGTTCACTTTTCAGAAATAGTTTGGGATTTGTTTTCCTTATATAGTGCCGCATAGTTTATTATTAAATAATAAAGTACAGACTCTTATGTATATTGTGTATACCTATTTTAGTTGATCGGGTACTGAACTGTTGCTGACAAGCTAAAGGGTGGGGGACATGATTCTGCAAAACTCTGGACATACATCAGTAGGTACACTGGTATTTACACTAGTGAACTGCCCTGAGCTCCATCAGAGATTAGAGGAAAGCTTTGATTTACCTTTAAGGAACAGTGTGGAGCATCTTGAGCGGGCAGACTGTCTCAACTTGCAAGTACACATGCACAAACTGCTCCATAATCTTGCCCCAACCAGGCTGCTGTTGTGGTGTCTTTAGCTCTCTCTCTATGGAGTTAGAATTTAATCCATCCTTATTATTTCCATGTATTTCTTGAAAAGATAAGGTCAATGTACAACCATCTGAATGATTTCCCAATCCAAGTAGGCTTTAAGGATTTTTCAGTTCTGCTTCCAGTATACTCTATGATGAATGTTCCTGTTTTGTTTATGCCCACGCTGCAGCCATCTTTGTTTATCCAGTAGATTGCACTTGTGTATATTTTCTGAGTACATATTTGTTAGTATAGAATTGTTTTCTAAATACAGCTGGCGTCCTGCATTCACCATTGGCATACTGAGCTAGCATGGGGTGTAAACCTAAAACATCAAAAACTTCAAAGGGCTATCTACAAACAGCAGCTGGTATAAGGTATCCCATTGCAGACCATCATTATTGTGATTTGCATTGATGTTAGTTGGGGTACAAGGAAGCGCCATTTTTGTGAATGGTAGAGGGTCCCATTGGTCAGATCCACATTTCATACCTATGACCTACCCTTTTCATAAGTGATAAATCCTTTTAAGCTGGTTGCCAAAAAAACATTTTGTCTGTAGTGTCATATTTGTACATTATTTCATCTACCCAAAAATGGCTTCTTACACCTAATGTCTAGGCCACCACGTGACTCCCTTCACTGTAAACTGCTGTCCTCTGCCTGTTGTTTAGGGAGTTCTGTCTTTAGCAGCAGAAGGACCAAGACAGAACAATGGGGAAAGGTTAAAGAGGTTATCCGGCACTTAAAAACGTATGATATGTTGCTGCTCTTATCCTTACCTTTCCACAATCCTGCAGTGTCCGCCTGTGCTGTCTCTGGGTCCCCCTCTGATCTCAGCCCCCACTGCTTCTGAGACCAACTTGTCTCAGCAGTGGCAGCATGCTCAGCCAATCACTGACCGTGGTGCTGTCCCGTCTCAGTCAGTGATTGACCGAGCGGGCTGTCACTGCTAAGATGAGTTTGTCTTGAAAGCGGTGGCAGCGGTCAGCAGAGAACAGCGAAACGGGAGCGTGGAGAGGTAAATGTAAGATATTTACTATATTTTATATTAGGGTAGCAACATATAAGAGGTGCTGGATAACTGCTTTTATATAACAAAACCATGCAAGTCTTTAAACTTAAAAGTAAAGGAAATTTTTAAAAGTAAAGGAAATTACTCATTAGTGATTTTTAAGTAATTTGAGCGAGTTGATTTATTGTTAGCTCTTGGCAAACTTGTGTGCCACCAAGTTTGCATTCTGCAGTCTGCATTGAATTATAATGGGTGTTACTTGGAAACATTATTGTCAGAATTAAAGGGGTATAACTTTTGATGTGTTGCTGCACATGGTGAGACTAACAATTTATTCTATACTTGTTAGTATCTGTTTAGTCTCCTTTCCCCAGTTCTGAGCTGCTGCTTTCTGCTGAAGACACAATAATCTGTGTGTGAGCTGTTTTCTCTGTCTCCCCCCTCCTACCCCCTCCCTTCTGAGACGGCTGATGTAGACAAGTCCCTGACTGGCTTTATCTGCAACTTTTGTAGCTTCTTTTTAATGCTGGGAGCGTTATTTTGAGGTCAAGTTACTGATGAACTCGCTGTGATTTACCTTCCCGGTATCACAAAGAAGCTACAAAGTTTCAGATAAAGCCGTTCAGAAGGGAGGAGGGGGAGACAGACAGAAAAGCTCACACACACACAGATTTTTGTGTTTTCAGCTGACAGCAGCAGCTCAGAACTGGAAGAAGGAGACTATATATTACTGGTTGGAAACCCACTTTCTGTAGGCCTCCGTCATTTGTGAATGTGTTTATTTTGCAGGTGGAAAACAGACCAAAGTATTATGGAAGAGAGTAAGTATAAGCTTCATCTTCTATTTAAGTGCTATGAACACTTTTGAACATATTATTTCAAATGCATTGTCTGAACTGTGATCATAAACAATGGCAAATATGTTTTTTTTTTTTTTTTTGCAGCTTGCATGTATTAGATTACACTGCAAGTTGCTCAGTGTCACTCCCTCTCCAGCAGCCCTCTCCTCTGCGGACCACTAGACTAGATGACATTTTAGTTCATTTATTTTTAGTTTTTAATTTTATTAAATTTCCACTGCGATTATCCACCTGATGGAATAAGCAGAGTGGCCTTCAGTAGTTTGCATTGTAGGGTAATAGAGGAAAGCGGAAGGAGCCAAAGAGTGAGACATGTAGTGAAAATCTGTTGCAAATCTGCCATAGGACAGTGCAATAAGAACGGCAATAACAGATATAATACATGTCTGGATAACACAGCAAAGTGTTAGTAGCTTTCTTTATGCTTTTATTTCATTAGATTTTTTTTCTGGATGCTTTGTATTCTCGACACGTAAATTTTACATGCCTTTCTATGACCTGCTCCTAAAACTTATCCCGACACCCATCAGGTCTTATACATGCTACGTTCTACTGTGCAATTATTCTCTATATATAGCCATAATCTTCTATGGTGCCGGAGAGCTCTGCAGCCCTGCATGAATAAATGTGCCGTCTGGAAGACTTAATCATTTACAATTAGTAACGCTGTATTAAAATGATCCCGTCAGCCGGATAGACTTATGCAGATGAAGAAGCTTGTCTCATCAGGGACATCATCTTTTAGACTAGACACTCCATGACCAGGGAAAGGGATGGCCAGCTAGCCATTTGTAGTGTTACTTGGCGGCTATTCAGATTAATGATTATCTGTCTATTACACACACAGTTTCAGCTTACCACTTTGGCTTCCCGTTCTGCCTCATAGGATGGGAGACAATAATAATCTATTGCTGCTAGACT
Organism: Dendropsophus ebraccatus; assembly: GCF_027789765.1. Classification (NCBI taxonomy): domain Eukaryota; kingdom Metazoa; phylum Chordata; class Amphibia; order Anura; family Hylidae; genus Dendropsophus; species Dendropsophus ebraccatus. Next base: position 35,555,095 of record NC_091462.1, on the reverse strand, counting down.
ATAGTGTACAACTGCATCCTCCAAAGAGAGCCATGAGGAAGAGCTACAAAGTAGTGGTAATACCATAGGTTTCATGACTAGTCTCCCATCATGGTCCCAAAAGGGCTTACGCAACAAGCTTCTCCAAACTTTTGCTTCTTTCTTGAAAATAGGAGATTCAAGGGGTACTCCGATATCAGGAAATATGTTTTTAAATCAAACCCCAAGATATATAACTTACTCATAAAGTGTTGTCACTTATAATACTGGCTTCAGGGTGATTTTGTGTGACGAAAAATGGAAAATAAAAGAACTACAAAATGTAGTAGAGACAGGACATCATCCTCAAAATGTAGTAGAGACAGGACATCATCCTCTTATGTCTTAGCTTGATCTTGTCTTTGATTTGTAGCCCCTACCAGTCTGAGATGATTCTAGCTTTATGACATGGAGCATTATCCTGCTGAAAGTAGCCATCAGATGTTGGGTCCATTGTGGTCATAAAGGGATGGACATGGTCAGCAACAATACTCAGGTAGGCTGTGGCGTTGCAACGATGCTCAATTGGTACCAAGGGGCCCAAAGAGTGCCAAGAAAATATTCCCCACACCATGACACCACCACCACCAGCAGCCTGAACCGTTGATACAAGGCAGGATGGATCCATGCTTTCATGTTGTTGACGCCAAATTCTGACCCTACCATCCGAATGTCGCAGCAGAAATCGAGACTCATCAGACCAGGCAACGTTTTTCCAATCTTCTACTGTCCAATTTCGATGAGCTTGTGCAAATTGTATCCTCAGTTTCCTGTTCTTAGCTGAAAGGAGTGGCACCCGGTGTGGTCTTCTGCTGCTGTAGCCCATCTGCCTCAAAGTTGGACGTACTGTGCGTTCAGAGATGCTCTTCTGCCTACCTTGGTTGTAATGGTTGGCTATTTGAGTGACTCTTGCCTTTCTATCAGCTTGAACCAGTCTGCCCATTCTCTTCTGACCTCTGGCATCAACAAGGCATTTCCGCCCACAGAACTGCCGCTCACTGGATGTTTTTTCTTTTTCGGACTATTCTCTGTAAACCCTAGAGATGGTTGTGCGTGAAAATCCCAGTAGATCAGCAGTTTCTGAAATACTCAGACCAGCCCTTCTGGCACCAACAACCATGCCACGTTCAAAGGCACTCAAATCACCTTTCTTCCCCATACTGATGCTCGGTTTGAACTGCAGGAGATTGTCTTGACCATGTCTACATGCCTAAATGCACTGAGTTGCCGCCATGTGATTGGCTGATTAGAAATTAAGTGGTAACGTGCAGTTGGACAGGTGTACCTAATAAAGTGGCCGGTGAGTGTAATATATATATATATCTCTTGATTGGTACATTTAGGGACAGTGAGGTGTGATTACAGCATGCTGCCTTGTGCTGAATAATGCCACAGAAAGAGAAGACAGGGATTGAATGCAGCAGGTGCTGCAACCTCACTGTGCAATAGTTTGCAGTGAAATGAGATGTTCCCGCAACAGCTTTGAGCCTGGAGCTGTCAGGAATGCTGTGCAAGGGGAGTAAACCGGGTAGGAGGACTATCATGAAAGCAAAGCATTCTGGGAATTGTAGTACTGAACGTGAAATACAACCACAAAATACAGAACTAAGACCCCCAAAACAAATGGATTTTTAGTGGTTTCAACATTGGGGTAGAGAGGTCAGCAATGCTATCTACTTCTAAGATGTGTATATATTTTTTTACCTAATGGCTAAATACCCCTTTAAGGCAGCAAGGGACCCTGGTACAGTGTTGGAGAAGGCCCCTATAAACCCATTTTTGTATGTTGAACTGTTTTTTCAACATCTCAGTACAAGGAAAACCTGAAGCATATCCTTGTAATGATAACAAACAATTGTTTTTGTCTAGTTAAGTAAACTTGTAAAAGAACAAGAAAATGAACTTCTGTCCATATGTTTTGCGGAGTGTTTACAGAGGTTGTCACACTGCGCTATGTTAGGGATGTTACAAATTGGTATAAACTGTATATGTTGTTATGCAGACGGCTGAACTTTGTAGCACATGAAATTTGTGTCGGCTGAATGAGATCTTTTTATGTCTGTAGATTTTTTGGTATGATTTCAAGGGAGGAAACAGACCAACTACTAAGCGTCGCAGAAGGCAGTTACCTAATTCGTGAAAGTCAGCGGCAACCTGGAACATACACCTTAGCATTGAGGTAAGCGTTGCTTTGAGGTAAGCGTTGTACAGAGCTTGTTATTACTCCCATTTATCCCTGGCTCTATTGGGGCTCACTGTCTAAATTTTAAATTTACCAGTATAATTTTTTCAAATGATCAGTCGGTCTGGGAGAAGACTGGAGTAACCAAAGGAAAACTAATGCAAACACTGGGAGAACATACAAACCTTGTAGATGTTATCCTTGGGATATAAACCCAGGACTCCAAGGCAACATTGCTAACTTGCTAAAGTGCAAACTTCAAAAAAGTGTTTGGGTTCAGCTACATGGCCGAACCCAAACACTTGGCATTCAGCTCCTGGTGTCTGGAGAAATTGGATGTCGCCCTAGGGCTGCCAGAAAAACATGGATACAGCCTATGGCCAGGTTCACACTATTTCATAACAACGGCTGTAGTTGGGCAAACAACGGCCGTTGTTTGTACAACTACGGCCCATGCTATGAAATACGGCCATTGTTTTTACATAGTGTGGACCTGGCCTATGGCTGTATTCATGTTTTCCAGAACTCCCTGGAGCGGCATCCAAAGTGTCCAGACACCGGGAGCTGAATTGAGCGTTTAGGTTCAGCCACGTGGCAAACCCAGACACATTTTTGAAGTTTGCACTTGGTTAGCAATGTTGCCCTGAAGTCCTAGGTTTATATCCCAAGGATAACATCTACAAGGTTTGTATGTTCTCCCAGTGTTCGCATTACTCCAGTCTTCTCCCACACCGACTGATAATTTAAAAAAATTATACTGGTAAATTTAGACAGTGAGCCCGAATAGGGCCAGGGATAAACCGGGACACTTATCTGAAGTTGGCTCAATGCTTATTGTTATGACATGCATTTTGTGCCATGTAGAAGAGCCCTTTTACACAGCCCAGTGTAGCATTGTAAATGAGCACCAAACAGTGAGATACACCCCTACAAGGGTGATTTTCATGTAGCACAAAAGGCCTTTATTATATTCAACAATTACCATAACCATTAAAAACATTTAAGGACCACACATTAAAATTATGGCTGCTATTGCGGAAGTATTGGAAATAAATAACAATAGCATAAAAATTTGTGATAACATAATCCACAAGAAGAAAGCAGAGCGTTCCATTTAAAGTGCAAGTGCTTACTATGATCCTTGCAAAGCACTGACTTAAAGGGGTACTCCAGGCAGGGGCCTTTTTAATATATGCCCAAGGTTAGGTCACGATCAGTAATGAGCGAATAGTGAGATATTCGAATATTCGATATTCGTACGAATATCCCACGAATATTCGAATATTCGATCGAATATTTGATCCCATTAAAGTCTATGGGAACAAGTATTCGATTAGTGAAAAACATCTGTTTGACCATTTGGAGTGTGAAACCGGAAGCTGGGGGATTTGAACGCTTATCGAATATTTATCGAATATCCTCGGGATGTTCGCACGAATATCGAATATTCGAATATCTCACTATTCGATCGAATATCTATTCGACCGAACAGTATTCGCTCCTCACTAGTCGCGATCAGATGACGAACAAGAGATTTCTCAATTATCAGAGTAAAAAGCCATTTAATCCTGAAGGTTTTCCTGATATAAGCTGTAATATGTAAACCCGCATTTATCACTTACCTTTATAGTTTGTGAAACATCCCCTGTGTGAACACTGGCTTGCTTTTATCACACAGGCATTTCCCAGCACATCAGAGAACCTCATGATGTGATATTCAGCACCACTGGTTGCTTCCTCCATACTTGGCCCAGTTCTCACCCAATCTCCCCATGTTTTATCAGGCTGGAGACTCAAGTTGTCTGCGGCCACATTAATAAGTAAAACGTATGCAAATTCACACCGATCCTTTTGTCACCACAATTTGTCAGCTCACAGCCGCTCTATTCAGTATGTGAATACATGTGTTGATGTGATAGAGAAGCACTGCGGCCTGGGAATCAGGCCGGCCTGATCAAAATTAATGCAATGTGATTCTTTAGAGCTCCCAGTCACATGGATATATAGACGAACACAAAACACGTTCACGTGCTTCATTTCCAGCACAACTAAAACGTTTCAAAAGGTTCTTGATCCCAATTTTCTGTCTTTGTCAAGACAATTGAATGGACTATATAATATTCTGTAACAAGTACCTGTATCATTCTGCCCCCGCTGCTGTAATGTGAGCCGCTCAGTGTAGAAAGATACTGAAACACGTGAGATGCTAATGATACGGTAAGTATCGATATGAGTAACTTGTCATCAGCAGTGACAGAACATTGAGTGAAGAGCTCCCTATAATGCGGCTGTAACCAGCAAACATGTGCCGGCATTTATCTGCAGTGCCTGATGGTTCAGATCTGTGCAGCTGGAGGTAGTCATGATTTATAGGATTATACAATAATACATATATACATTAATATGTAGGAATGGGTAGCAGCATGTGCACTTTGTTAGTAAGATGCACCCCTAAGCGAAACTGGAGATCTATTCGTCCTTTGCATCTAGATTAGGGAAAACTTGACGTTTAGCTGATTAGGATCACTTGCACCAAGACTGTTCAAAACTTTTAGCGTTTATGACGTGTCAGAAAAGTTTTGACGTTGCACATTAGGCTTCCCATATGCTAACTAATAGAAGTGGACACATATTTTTTTATTAATTTAATTCATTAAATAGTGCTTACATACTGTTATTTGTAGCTTTTTATAACGTTGTACACCCCCCCCCCCAAAAAAAAAAAAAAAAAAAAAAAACACACTGGGCCAACATACAAACTCTATGGGGGACATTTATAAAGTCCGACGTTTTTTACACCGGACTTATAAATGTCCCCGCATCTCCGGCGATACGGAGATTTATGTAGAGGCGGACTGCCTCTACATAAATCCTGTGTGCGTCGGTGCGCACAGACGAAAACCTACGCCACCTGAAAGGTGGAGTAGGTTTTCGGCGTATCTTTTAGTTTAAAAAATGATAAATCGCACGGACTCTTGAGTCCGCGCCCCCCGTTCCGCCCCCTCCACACCCCCTCCCTGCCCCCCCGGCGTACCCGTCAGAAACGGGGGATTTGCGAATATTTTATTCTCAAAACTGCCATTTGCGAATAAAATATTTGCAAATCGCCCCTTTCCGCAAAAAAGTACGCCTTTTTGTGTTGATACATGTCCCCCTATGTAGTTTTTGCCCTGATCAGATTTGAATCCAGGACACGATGATAGATTCCCAGATATAAAAAGATGTGTCACTAGGGACCTAAAGTTTTTTGCACGGTCTCTGGAAATTATTTCCTAATCCTAGCAATCCCCTTTAGAGAGGTGCTGTTTTAGTTAGATGCCTTGTAGGTTAGTGACTATATTTGACAATTAAAGGGATTTTCTCAGCAAAACCGTGAATGGGGTGAGAAGCACTTGGCTCTGTCCATAGTGTGGTGGTAGCAACATGTAACCGCAGCTCTGCTCTTGTTCAGATGAATGGGAGCTGAGCTGCAGTCCCCAGGTCCATCAACTATACCGTCAATGTTGCCAACTGCTCCTAGCCCTGTTCACTGTGTATTGCGGACGATGAACAGCTGATCGTGGGGGGGTGCCAACACCAATCAGTGACTGATGACCTATCCTCTTGCTGTGTTTACACGGCGCGATAGTTCGCCCAATTGAACGATTAACGATTTCAAAGTAACAATATGTTTTTTATAACGATCAGCGTTTAGACGAAACTATATATACTTGGGAAAAATCGTTATTGCGATCGTTTTAAGATCGATTAAGCCTGTCTCACACAGAGGGTGAATCGGTAAAAGACTGTTTACACGAAGCGATCTGTGAATTTGTAGCGAACGACCAACGACGATTTTAGAACATGTTGAGAGATCAAAATGAACGATTTCTCAATCGTTGCTTGATCGTTCGCTGTTTACACGAGCAGCTTATCGCTCAAATGTTATCGTGAAAATTCGAACCATAATCGTTCCATGTAAACGCTCCATCTGAGTAGCTCGTCAGTGAGTTTGACCATGACCCTGGATATCTACTATAATGGGTATCAGTTGCCTCTTATATTTTTAGATTTGGGAGTCAAAGGCACAAACTAATATGTTTTGTTTGTTGTTTAAGCCTGGGGCTGTGCAATCTTACCATTCTTTGACCCAGGCACTAAAGTTATATTATGATCTTCTACTGAGCATGTGGAGCTATAAATGGAAAACTGTCTACAGACTAAGTATATAGAAGTAATGGTTATTAGATGGACAGTGAGCTGCGGAGTTTAAGAGTTCAGAAGGTACAATACATCGCTTGTTGTTACACAATATCCCACTGATGCCCAGTACAGTAAAAAAGTCCTGTTTATTGGAGTTATCTATATATGCAGTTATAGCCAAAGCACTGCGAAATCTGCTGGTGCTATACAATTATTATTATTAGTAGTATAGCCCTGTGATGTCACCATTATATACTATAGAGCAGTGCTTCCCAACCTTTTCCACCTCTGGGCACCCCTTGGAAAAAAAAAATCCTCGGGGCACCCCTACTAAATAATGTTCTACAAAATAAGAAAACCGTCATACAGTGACTCACAGGGGACGTCTTCTTTGATCTGAGGAGTCACTTTCCCTTTTCCTCTCCATCCGCCATGATGATTTCTTCCAGCTACTTTTCATCTCTTCAGAACCTGCGAGACAAACAATTTAGGCTCCGCACTTTTCTAGCAACTTCCTTTCCTTTCTCCCTCCTGTCGGCTCCCAAAGTAACTGCGCTGTTTGGTGTTGTGTAGTAAAGCGACTAGGAATGTGGGATGCCCCCTGTATGTAGGATCCCCTGCTGTGATGAACTAATAATGCCCCTAGAGGTGCCCCCTATGAACTAATAATGCCCCCAGAGGTGCCCCCTATGAACTAATAATGCCCCCAGAGGTGCCCCCTATGAACTAATAATGCCCCCAGAGGTGCCCCCTATGAACTAATAATGCCCCCAGAGGTGCCCCCTATGAACTAATAATGCCCCCAGAGGTGCCCCCTATGAACTAATAATGCCCCCAGAGGTGCCCCCTATGAACTAATAATGCCCCCAGAGATGCCCCCATGAACTAATAATGCCCCCAGAGGTGCCACCATGAGCTAATAATGCCCCCAGAGGTGGCCCACATGAGCTAATATTGCCCCCAGAGGTGGCCCCCATGAGCTAATAATGCCCCCAGAGGTGCCCCCATGAACTAATAATGCCCCCAGAGGTGCCCCATGAACTAATAAAGCCCCCAGAGGTGCCCCTATGAACTAATAATGCCCCCAGAGGTGCCCCCATGAACTAATAATGCCCCCAGAGGTTCCCCCATATACTAATAATACCCCCAGAGGTGCCCCCATATACTAATAATGCCCCCAGAGGTGCCCCATATACTAATAATGCCCCCTGAGGTGCCCCCATGAACTAATAATGCCCCCAGAGGTGCCCCCATATACTAATAATGCCCCCTGAGGTGCCCCCATATACTAATAATGCCCCCTGAGGTGCCTCCATGAACTAATAATGCCCCCAGAGGTGCCCCCATGAACTAATAATGCCCCCAGAGGTGCCCCCATGAACTAATAATGCCCCCAGAGGTGCCCCCATGAACTAATAATGCCCCCAGAGGTGCCCCCATGAACTAATAATGCCCCCAGAGGTGCCCCCATGAACTAATAATGCCCCCAGAGGTGCCCCCATGAACTAATAATGCCCCCTGAGGTGCCCCCATATACTAATAATGCCCCCAGAGGTGCCCCATATACTAATAATGCCCCCAGAGGTGCCCCCATATACTAATAATGCCCCCAGAGGTGCCCCTATATACTAATAATGCCCCCAGAGGTGCCCCCCATGAGCTAATAATGCCCCCTGCTCTGCCCCTAAAAAAAAACTCTTCCTCCTCTTCGGGCTCCATCTTGTGAGCCGCGGGGACGGGACTTCCGGCAGGCGTGATGACGTCACATCATCACGCCTGCCGGAGAGGTCACTTCCCGGCCTCCCATAGGCTGCTGGCATGAAGTGCCAGCGGCCTATGGGAGTGAATATAGGAGCAGGACGCTGACACTTCCTGCTCCTATATTCTGCTTACTTTAATGTTCCGCCCGCTCACAGTGCGGGCGGAACATGAAAGTGATCCGTGCATCCCGAGAAGCTGCGCGGCCGCAGCTTCTCGGGATGCTTAAAGAGACAGCGCACATTTCCCACCGGGATCCCGCGGCACCCCTGGCGGGTTCTCCCGGCACACCAGTTGGGAAACGCTGCTATAGAGTTATATACCAATGTTATATAGTAGCTGCTTGCAGAAAGCACCATGATCAGTTGTGTATCCTGTTCTTTTATGGTATTTGGCACAAGCACCTAAAATCTTCCAGATCCGTAATTTCTAAAGCTTTTTTTTTTCTCTCGTAAAATTCTTTTCAGTAGGTAGGAGGATGAAGAAAACAATTAATGTTCTCAAAAAGTCGGTGTTCGTGTTACAGCTCCTTCTGTTCTTTTCTTTAGTTATTGCTAGAGTCAAGTTACCATGGTTTCTCTTCCCTTATGTGTCGTATTCCGAGGAACTAGGTTTAATATTTCACATTTTCTTCTTTTGTTTTTTTCCATTATCAAGTGCATTAAAGGAAACCTATAGGACTCCTGCCACAATATGCCGTAGTAATCCAAGGAAATGGTCTCACTTTGGTGCAAATGAAGATTACAAGTACAAGAACACCCTCCTCTACATGCAGCCAGATGAACACTATCTTGTTTTTCTTTTGCACTTGCACACATAGACCGATATTGGGAAGAGCCTGATTCCAGGCATGTATTGCTCACATCTTTTCATGCAGCAGGTCTTATAGTATCATAGTTTATCTCAGGGACGCTGATCCCAGTGCACTACTCTGCACAGTGTGGTGCTGGATATTCATGTGCTGCTGCTCCTCCACCCACCTGCAGATAATTGATGGCTTTCTGCCTATACTGTTTATAGGCTGAAAGCTGTCAATCAAGGATGGGTGGGCGCTCAGTGCACTCAGATGGTGTGCAGGAGGTAAATAGGGATTTTCTGAGATCTGCTATATGAACAGAAGGAAGTGATAAATCATTAGAATCCGGGTTCCTATCACTATTTTACACTGTTCTCAGATAGGCTTGTGTAAACCTAGATTTACAGTATGTGTGTGTATATATATATATATATATATATATATTACCTTTTAAAGGTACAGTTAATCCTATGTCTCATACACAGACCTTTATAGTCCCCACTGCCAATTGCTTTCTGCTCTCCTCTCAGCAGTGCTTGGCAAAGCAGCATTTCCCATGTGTCTATAGGAGAGCAGTAGGCACTTGGCAGCTGAGTACATGTTTATTTTTTTTTCTGCTTTATCATCTTGTCCTGATCTTTTTTTTTTAAGTATTACTGTCTTTTGGAGTAACACGTCATCAGACATGTCAAAAGTTGCTTATCACACCAGGTCTCTGCAGTAATATACTGGTAATATACAATAATAAACGTTTAGCACGGCCGAGTGATCCTGTGTTCTCTATGCTGAGGGGAGGGTTAGCTCTGGCTGCAGTTTATTCCTCCTGGGACAGAGGGGTCAAGTGGTGATTTCCCATCACGCCCGGCCCCTATCTCCACCGACATCATCTATTGATGGATAGTTGGTAGAGTTCCATTGACCTTATGCCAACGATAAAGGTATAAGGTCTATGCTAAATGTTATGGATAGAGGAAAAGTTCATTTTCTTGGCATACCCCTTTAACCTATACTTTCAGGGACTTGTCTGGCCTGTCAGACCTTATTCCATTGTCATTTCTACTAACACTCTTGTATGCATTGATTGTTTTCTAGTTTATGGTTAATGAATATATTAACAAGCCTCAGGACTTTGCCTATTTCAGTGCTTGATTCGGCTTCAGTTGCGCTTTTGTTTTATTTATGCTCTTCCTGTATTTATTCACTGTATGATGTATACATGCGTTGCACAGCTGTGTTTAATACACAGTTATATATGTTTACCGTGTTGCCTGGATTGTTATGCATGCTATATAAGTATCTCATAGATCATTTCCCTGATAATAGTACTTAAACCCCAAGCATTTCCTTTTCTTTATGGGCCTTTTGCGGTATAGACTAATTGCTATTTCCTGTTTTCCCTCCTCAAAAATTATTACTTTTAGAAGATTTTCTACCTAAATGTGACTCATTTCTCATAAGTAATGGCGTATCACTACAGTATGCTATTCGCAGGAACCGCCAACAATCTCAAGAATTCCTCTGTACTGCAGCACCCCCTTTACCTTTACAGTTTTATCCAAGCACTATTTCCAACTATCTGCTGTGCAGGGAACTGTAGGACGTTCCATTCTCTTCAGTTCCTTACTAGAGATGGATGCAACTCAAGCACGTTCAGTATTGCTGTCTGAAGAAGTTAGATGCAGGGAGTCTGGGCTGCCTTCATGTTTTCCTGGACTACCTAGGGCTGCAGCCAACTTCTTCAGCCACCGGTATTCAAATGCCATACGGGCAGGCTCAAGTTGCTCTCATCCTTATTCCCTACATAGCAGTTGACCGAAAACACCACAATAAATGGTTCCCTTTTGGTGATTCTTATGGTCCGTTTACATGAAGCGAAAATTCGTCCAATCAATCGTTTAACAATTTTGAAGCAACAATTTGGTTTTTAAAACGATCAGCGTTTAGACGAATAAATCTCTAGAAAAATCGTTTTTAAGATCGCTTAAGCCCATCTCACACACAGGGTGAATCGGTGAAAGACTATTTAGACGAGGCGATCTGCAAATTTCCAGCGAACGACCAACGACGATGTGAGAACATGTTGAAAGATCACAATGAACGATTTATCGCTCATCACTGTATCGTTCGGTGTGTTTACACGAGACGAATATGGCTCAAATGTGATCGTTATCAAAAAAATTTGAACGATAATCGTTCAGTCTAAAAGCACAGTTTGGACTCTCAATCAGTAAATATTCAGGTGTCCCTCTAATGATGTTTTCCAACATGACCCTCAAATTGTGCGTATAGAGACATAACTCCATGCTCTGCTAGCCAAGGTAACTATATGACCACTAACCAGATTAGCGATCCAGTTGTAGCCGGTCATAAAAGTCTGAGAGGGAAGAAGGAACAGATGTTTTTCTGTCTCTTTACCTTTCTACATAATGTTTCTTATTCTGCTTTTGTGTATGCAGGATCTCGTTTTCTCTGTATAGAACACATAATAGCAGCTAGTCTTCTGCTTCCCCCTTCATAGGCAACCTTCCTTATCTTCACTTTTATGGAAAGTTTTTAATAATTGGAGGTACATTTCCAGGGAGCAGCCTTCTCCTCCCCAATGCTCACTTCTTGAGATTCCACATTTTGGAAGTAAGTCTTCCGAGGGGTGGGACTAGGTCACAATATTGTGTGTTTTGCCTGCACACGATGATCACATCTAAGCTATGCCTCCGCCCTACACATCTCGGAAGAGAGTTTCAGCATCGGGGAGCAGAAGCCTTTAGCTGTCTTCTGCTCCTTGGACAATCCCTTTTAAGCCACTTCTAATCCCTAATTAATATAGAATGATACCAAAGTATAGATCCAGCATTTTACCTTCAATCAGCATCCCCTCTACTTTGATGGTGCCTGTGTTTTCTCTCACTTTTTCTCATATTGCCTGTGAGTGTTTTCTCAAGGCATAAGGGGCACTTCTTAAATGCTTTACGATAAACTCCACTCATGGGTGTATTTGGTGTTTAATAGCTCTGCGAGCTGTTTATTCTGATTGAAAACTTGTAGTCCTTTAGAAAAAAAAAATTTTAAGATGCTGGGCTCTCTGTGTCACACCACTTATGTCTTTCAGCCGGGACATGAAAGGTTTCCTAAAACCAGCGTGATTTTTAGCAGGCTTGCCACAGAGCTTCTTTTGTCAAACACCAAAGAGTTAGTGCTTGGCCGCTGTCCAAAACTAAAGAATACTTACCCTTGTGCCGTTCTGTCCCATTTTGCTGAGATTTTGGCAGCAGATGCTTTTCAGTGTAATTGTTGGCACGGGAGCCAAGCTGAATCCTGAATAGGCTATTCCTAGTAAATGACAAGACCGCTGGGCTCTTGGTCTGCAACAGTTCACTGTATTGATAAAGTGCAATAGTAGAGTTTCTTGTAAGAACATGCAACATCTTCAGCCCAGACTGTTCAAAGAAACCACAGTCCTTCTAGTAAAGAAAAAAAAAATCTCATGGTTTTTTCCCCCCCCCTTTCCTTAAATGTAATGAACTGACTTGTACAAATTACTCCACAGTCCTCGACGTCTCTAGTTACCAGGCTATCCAAATCCAATAGTAGAGGGTTACATTCTCAGAAAGAAAAGTTGTAAAAAAAAACATTTCTTGAAATAAAATCATGCATTGCTTTCTTTATTGAGGCAGATTTGGAAACCAGACTAGAAACTTCAGGCTCTATCATGACGGGAAACATTTTGTTGGAGAAAAGAGGTTCGAGTCCATCCATGACCTGGTGACCGATGGCTTGATCACCCTGTACATTGAGACGAAAGCAGCCGAGTACATCGCCAAGATGACCATAAACCCAATTTACGAACATATAGGCTACACAACTCTAAACAGAGAGCCGGCTCATAAGAAACAGATGCCTGCTGTGAAAGAGGAACAGGGAGAGAGGGAGTCTGCAGGGGAAGATGCTGTAGTAGAGAAGAGGGTAAGTTTTATTTTAATTTCCTTTTTTTCACTTGGATAAAGATTGTTATAGTGTACTATGTGAAATCCTGTCTGTCATGTTTTTGTCTTGTTTTAAGAATGTTATCAACATGGCTGCTTCCTGACTGTTTTCCATAGAATAAATTCCGAACTGTCAGCTGCCCTTCCATTACATATATGATCTAATGTCTCTTCTATTTTTGGGGCATTATCATTGCAGTCTGACAGTGCATGTGTAATACATTAAGTCATCCCATAATTGCTGTGGTTGGGGGGAAAGAAAGAGAATCCTAGTAAACATTGCAGCTGGGGTCAACTTTATACGTAGCCCCTCTCCTCCTCCCCAGTCTGTGCAGTATATTGGACACCCATATATTGCTCACAACTATGTCTCAAGCTGTTGGTATGTAGGGGGTCGGCTATTTACACTGTAGTATTTACATGCAGCGATGCTCGGTTCAATAGGCAATGAAGGGAAGGAGGAGACTTACTAGACTGTACGGTGCTTTAAGATCTTTACATCAATAGACTTGCGCCGGTGTGGGGATGCTGGTGCCGTGGTCCCTTTTTTGAACCGCGGCTCGACTCCTGCACACAACGCCGGTCTATTCCCATTGCCCAGCCTAGAGGTAAGTTTCTCTCCTTTGCTGATATTCATTAGGAGGGGTGTGCCAGCCGTGGGCGGATGAGTGCACTGGGCTCGGTAGCCCAGCCCCCCCAGTGCACCAAAATGACTTCATAGAAATGGTGCCAAGGATGAAGGTAAAAAACTTACCTTCACCCTCACCACCCTGTGCGCTATAGGGACATATTAGATGCTTCTTTCTAGGAGTTAAAGTTTCCTTTAAAGGGAACCTGTCACCCCCCGTGGCGGGGTGACAGGCTCCCGACCCCCCGCTACAGCCCCCTATACTCACCTGATCCCGCCGGGTCCTGCTTCTAGATCCGGTCGGGTCACAGAGATCTCAGCCGCTGCAGCCCGGCGCGCGCTGAGAGATGAGTCCAACGCTCATAAAGAATGACGAAGCGCTGGACTCTCCTGTCATTCTCTATGAGCGTTGGACTCATCTCTCAGTGTGCGCGCCGGGCTGCAGCGGCTGAGATCTCCGTGACCCGACCGGATCCAGAAGCGGGACCCGGCGGGATCAGGTGAGTATAGGGGGGTCGGGAGCCTGTCACCCCGGCACGGGGGGTGACAGGTTCCCTTTAACATTATCTATTTACAGTGCCAATTTGGATTAGAGATAGATAATCACTGTCGATCACCTTGTTGCCCTTATATAATAAGAAAGCACATTGACAGGTAAAGTAGATTTCATAGTTAAGACCCCCGAGGGCTTGTCCGCCTTCACCTCCTGAAGGATGAACCTTAGACAACCTTAAATGTTTATGCTTTTGGTGGTGTTAGGACTTGAGATGCAGCCAGAGTCTGAACTTTAACCCATTTGTATTCTGAAGCTTTGCTCCAGTCAAGGAAGCACATCAAAGATACCGAACATGCACAAAACATTTTGGGGAAAGGTTGACATCTCTGTTTTTTGCAGCCTCTACTGTCCGGATATTTTTAGCTGTGACTGAAAAGTTTACCAGTCTATAAATTATTCTATTCATTAAGGATATAAAACGTGAAGTGTTTTCACCTGACTAGCTCTCGACTGTCAGAACTTGGCAGCTCAGAAAATAGGAAATTGGGAACTTTTTCTTTTTCTTTTTGATATTGATCAAAACATCTTGATGTAATTGGGTTGTTTGGCTTCAAGGGTTACGTGTTCTGTATCTTACAGTTGCCTACTTAAGGGAACATAACACATCAAATTGTGTAACCATGGGCTGATCAGGCGGACTACTTATCGGGCCAGTGCAAGATAGCGGGAATAGGAGGAGGGATTCCCCTGGATCCTCTTCATGATGTCCTAATGTAACCTATTTGTTGAATGGGGAAAAGATTTAATAATATGGCGTAGAGGTTTTTAATTTCTCCAATTTTGTACTGTTTCTTTACTTTGTAATACAGAATATAAATCTGTAGGAATATAACTTTTTGAGTTGCATTGATAGGACAAGTTTCATGTTGCCTGAACCATGGGTTTACTCTACAATGTTGCAACGCTGTAGAGAATCAGAGGTTAATAATCATCCAGAAACAGGGCTTGCCTGCTGCAAAGATCTCTTACACAAACAGGGAGCGATCTATCAGCCAAGCCTCTTGTGGGGCAAAGAGAAGACGCTGATGGCCAACCACCCCAGTGAGTTGAAGCCTTTTTCCAGAAATGGTAATTAAACTATGATTCAAAGTAAATCAGAGTTCATTGTAATAAGAGAGTCTTTCTTGGTTTCATGCTGCACATGTTTCAGGCAGCATGGACCTTGTTGGGTTGACTGTAAAGATGCCCATACACCCCAAACAGTAGAAAGTTATTGGGCACTCCTGACTCTCCAGAAACAGGTGATGTCGGTGGAGAGTTGTGTCGGATGTGATGGGCTTTCAATTCCTCACCCTATTTTTCTAGGAGAGGTAAGCCACCACCAGAACAGTCTGGATACAGCTTACCTTTCCCCATAGGAAACCCATGAAAGTTTGGCTGTGCCGAATGGTTAAGTGTAAAGGGAAGCTGAGAGAGATAACTGTTCAGATGACAGCTCTTGAAATATATGGGCACCTTAAACCCCTAGGCTCCGTTCACATGGAGTAAAACTGACTGAATTCCGCGGCGGAGAATGCCGCCAGCCTCTGTGTCATAATGAGTCTATGGGCGACTCGTGCGCCTTCTCTCTCTGCGGTGAAGAATGGACATGTCCATGCCCGTAGACTCTCATTACGACACGGAGGCTGGCGGCTCTGCCAGTTTTACTCCTTGTGAACCGAGCCTTACTGCAAACTGACACTGGGATTTTAAGTGCTTTACGACAATCTGACTTGCCAGACACATCAGGAGGATGACACTGGCTCGGGAGAGGTGCCGTTGTCGTCTGTGGTAGGATCTAGCTGAAATACATTGCCAGGCTCCCACCACAAATGTCAGGAGCGGAATAGAATGACTGTTTCTTAGTGCTGTGAAGCCTGGTTGGGCTAGATTTAAGGTAATGGACCCCTTCCTTAAATGTTCCATCATGGAGATACCCCTTCCAGTTGTCAATATAGCACAATAATTCCAGACAGTTCTGGACAGTTGTTTTTCCCATACTGGTAGTGGAGCACTATGAGACCCTGGCACCCACTACCGACTGTCACTGGGATTTCTTAAGACATTAGTATAGTTTATATAAACTGATTATTTCCTAAAATATAATATTCCTACGTATCCCCAGCTTTTAGAAAGCTGCTTTAAAATGGAATGTAAATCCAGTGTCATTGTATGGTTATGTTTATACTGTACACGTCGGTATATAAACCGGCACCAATAGCATGCAGTCACATACTGTATTGTATATAACAGTGCGTGTCCTATTTACTAACATTATCCCATCAAGACTTTACATTCCAAGCCCCGGTTATGTAAGCCACATGAAAAGCTCTCCCTTGTGTTTCTGCTGAATATATAGTTCTGGCTCTGTGTTGTTGTGTCAAGGGCAAAGGCCTGAAAATGGTTCCTTGTTTATAACCGAGTGATAAGACTCGGCCGTACATTTCAGATTCCAGGAAATAAGGACAGTGGAATACAGACCAACTGCTGTCCGCAAATCCCTTATGTAAGACCATGTGAGAAGTGTTAGGTAACAGTATCAGCTGAGATCTCTCTTTAAGAAGACTTTATTTTCAATGATCTTCTATATTATTTATGCTACAGTGATACCATGGATAGAAAGCCAACTTATCATTCAAGAAGAATTGTAATGCAGATAAATTAAGCTTAAAATAGTTGTATTAAGGTCAAATCTGAAAAATAATATATTTTGGTACTACAACATCTTCATAAGGGTTGAATAAGAGGAGATGATAAAACATGGCTGCTTATCAAAATTAAAGTGAACCTGACTGGCCGCTCTTAGTATTTCCTTTAAAATAACAATGCTGCAGAATCTCTTTTCAGTGAGAGATTCCTCTGTTATGCACCCAAGAAATATCCTTGCACAGTCTAGTACTGGCAACACTGAATGGACGATATCGGACTGTGTAGACACTTGCTCCCAACTGGTAACTCCAAGTTGTTGGTTTATTCATACATTTCTAGTAGTAAAGTCCCTATTACATGGAGAGATTAAGAAGAACAAATGAGCGCCGACCTGTCAGGTCAGCTCTCACTTGCTCCTTGTTCCCCGCTTGATGCCTGCGCTATTACACATGTCAGCAGCGAGACGGACGGATGGGGGGGGGGGGACGGGGGTGTGTGTGGTTACAGCGAGCTGCAAGAGGGGCTGACCGGGTCATCACTGGATCATCCAGGTAGCCCATAGGAGATAGCGGCGGTGTGCTGCTGCCGCTCCTATTACACGGAGCGACGGCAGTATAATGCTGCTGTCATTGTTTTAACATATTGAAAGACAATGATCAGCCGACATTGTGCGTGTCAGCTGATTTGTTGTTCTCTATTACACTAAGCAATTATCGTCCTTAACAATAGGTATCGGACAAATATGGCCGATAATCGCTTTGTGGAATAGGGCCTTAAGGAACAGCACAGAGATCTAAGAATAGATTATCCAGAATTGTTACTTTGTCATTAACACTGGTATTTACTAAAATAGATGTGTCTGTAGAGCTGTCCTCTTTATTAGTGTCGCTGTTGTCTATAGGCAGTGTCAGGTCTTCCACTTAGTTTCAATGCATTTGAAAGTAATAAGGTATAAAAAAAATATCAATTTGAAATAAAGGTATCTTCCAGATACCCAAGAGGGTAGTCAGAGTGCATCTACGACACAGGTCTAGTTACCCACCTCCATCAAGAATTTCTTTTAACGTTAGGGGTCATGAAATTTGGCGCCGCACATACATTTTTATTTTTGTTAAACAGTTTTTCTAGTCAAAATACAGTATTTTCCTGTGTATAAGACTCCTTTTTAACCAAAGAAATTCTTCTGAAGTCAGAGGTCGTCTTATATGCCTGTGTGTTCTTATAAGGCGGGTGCTGAAAAACTTCGGAACCAGACTGGAGAATCTGCGGTCGCCGCATACAGTTGGGGGAGCTAAAAAAAAAGTCTGCATCCCTGCCATATGTAGGGCAGAGCATGCTGCAATTGTCCGGGGTAGGGATAAAAGAGTGGTGCTGTGCCAAGAATAACACACCTCTTTCACCTATCTGGCCGCCCTTGTATCCTATCGGTATTACTGTACCTCCTCTGCCTCTTAGATCTCACTGCTGTCTGATCTTTTTTTTATTAATTTTTATTTGGTGTGTTGAAAGAGAGGTAGTGTTATACGGCGAGTATATCCCGAACTCTATATTTTAACTGGAAAAGTTGGGGGTCGTCTTATACGACGGAAAATATGGGTAGTAAAACACAAACAGAAAACTATATAAGTTTGTTATATGTAACATATTTGTTAAGTTAGAGAAATAGAACCCCCCCTTCCCCATGGGAGATTTATTTTACGTGCAATGTAAACAAAAAAAAAAATTGACAGTAATGACCCAGTGGCTCTAACTTACAGTTCATTTCACTAGAAAATACCTTATAATCGTATACAGATAATGTAATCATATTCCTGGAAAAGACACAAAATGTAAAAAAGTATGGAAAGAAACCCTGTTCTGTGATGTCTGCATGTTGGATGTATAATAACTGGAAATGACTTCTGTAAAGCGCTCGTCTGTTTCTGTGATAATATAAATAACACGGGGCCATCGCAGTCTAAACAGGATGCAAGACCGTGAATAAGAATTTAGAAACTAAAGTTCTAACTTCTGTGAAAAAAAATAAGATCCAAGTCAAGCGGCACAAGTGTGGGCTAAGTGACAGCGGGAAATGGAATCACTCATAGTTGATAGCGGCTCAATTATTGTAAATGGGCCAGACACAAGAACCAAACTATGACAAAGCCATAAACCATGTGAACAGAATAACTGTACAGATTTACAGTAAAATAGCATGAAATCACACCCTTTATAAGCACAAAGAGAAATCTAAAAAAATTTGCTCCTAAAATAGTCTCTAATCTACAGTTGTTGCACAGGCTTGGCTTTGGTCCACCGCACAGTCAAGAGAGGTTATAAGAGCGTATATAGACATCATAGATAGGAATCCTCCTTTATGATCCTGGAAGAGCTGGCAAGTATCAGCGTCTTCCGCTCTTGCCGACTTGGCTTGTCCTTGTATTCATTTGTTGATGCTGCTAGCTTACCATATCAACATTTTGCTATGTTTAGGACTCAGAATATCGATACGCTTATCTTCCATCAGTCTGCCCTCAGTACTCCATAATGGGAATGTAAACACAGAATCTTAGAAGTTCTTAGAAATTCATTAAAAAGGGAAAATTAAAATCTTGCATGGACATCAGTTTTCAAACACTTTGCTATGACACTTAAAATGTAGCTCTGGAGCCTCCCATTTCTCTTGATCATCTCCTGAGATGTTACTACACCTTGATTTGGAGTCACTTGGGCATTCAGTTAATTGAACATGATATGGAAAGACCCAGCCCTGTGTACATAAGGTCTCACAACTGACAATGTACAGTGGTGCTTTGGATTACGAGCATAATTCGTTCCTGGACCCTGCTTGTAATCCAAACCTACTCTTAAACCAAGGCAAATTTTCCCATAAGAAATCATAGAAATGCAGACAATTAGTTCCACACTCCAAAAATAATGATTTATTATTCTGAGTAGCATGTAAAACTAATGAAACAAACATTCAGAAACAGCAGAATATGTGATTATTATAAGTTACTTACAGTAATTGAGAGGATGGGAAACACAAGGGCTGACAGAGACTGCAGGGAGCATAAAGGAGTGAGCAGGACAGATGTGGGTACATACATGCAGCGCTCTCTGTCCGGGGAGAGAGGGGTTACAGCTATGGAGAGATTACATCCACAGTCCTGTCCCCTGATGCAAGCCCCAGCCCTAAGTGGATCTTCTATGATTTGGAAGGTGAGGGAGACTTCCTCGGTTAGAGTACAGTGCTGTAGACCCCGCTATGCAGACCGTGCCCCTCCCCCACTCGCGCTCCCACCCAGTACAGGGAGCTCTTAAACCAAAGCAATGCTCTTAGACCAAGTCACAATTTTGAAAAACTGTGAGGTCTTAAACCAAAACACTCTTAAACCAAGTTACTCTTAAACCAAGGTACTACTGTATATCAAAGCAAAACCCAATCCATGAGGAGGAAAGAATGGCCTGTAGAGTTCAGAGACAAGATTGTGTGGGGGCATAGTTCTGGAGAAGGGGAGAAAAAAAAAACTTTGTTTCCAAGAGCACAGTGGTATAATTCATTAACAGAAGTGGTTTGCAATAGCAGGCTACACACCTAAGTAATTGGGGGGAAGGGCACACTGGCTGAGCAAAGGACGGAGATATTCTTAATGAAAACCATATCCAGAGTGGACTGAAGATTTACCCTCCAACAAGACAAGTTATCGTTACTGAGAGCAGATCATGTAAGACTAATCTCATTGATTTCTTTAACTATGTCACAAAAGTGCTTGATGAAGGTGGTGCTGGGGATAACTCCTATCTGGACCTGAAATAGTAGTAGATGCTTGTCACAAACTTCCCGCAAATGCGGTTGATAACTGAATGTAAACCTGCCTGGGATAAACCTATGTCTAACCTAACATGATGATGAAGGAAATGATACAAGGATGGAGCAGAAGAACCAGGTGGTCTTTTTCTGCCAACAATCTATGTTTCAACAAAGACCCTAAGTACTCAACCAAGACAACACAGGAGGGGCTCACAGACAACTATCTCTTATTGGCTTCCCAGCCTGTCGGGGAGTGAGCGGGGAACGAGGAGCAAGCAAATGCTGACCTAACAGGTCAGCACTTGCTTGCTCCTGGAGATCTCCCCGTGCTTCTGTCACTGTCCGATCGGCATCCCTGCAGTGTAATGTGGGGGTCCCGATCAGTCTAACTAGCTGCCGGAGGTCTCTTACCTCTTCCCCGGCAGTCAGATCAGCGATCACTGCTTTGAGTATGCCACGGGCTGGTTAGAGTCTGCCACAGGATCAGATAACACTGATCAAGGCTATGCTAATCAAATTTATGTAAGTTATAGTCCCCTAGGGGGACTTAAAAAGTGTAGAAAAATAAAATAACTTTTTTAAAAATGTGCCGAAGCCCCTCCCCCAATAAAAGTTGAAATCCCCCTTTTTCCATTTTATAAATAAAACACATAAAAATAATAAAAATAAACCTATTATATACCGTAGTGTGCGTAATTGGCCGATTTATTTAAATAAAAGAACGCTGGTACCGCTTGATGAACTGCGTAAACAAAAAAAAAATGGTAAAACCCACCAAGATTGCAAATTTTTTTAATTACATTTTATATTAATTTTTTTTTAATAAAAATCGATCAATACGTTTGCTCTACACAAATATGGTACTAATAAAAACTAGAGATCATGGCGCAAAAAATGACACCCCATACAGCCCCGGAGGTGATAAAGTAAAAACGCCATAAGAATCACAATAGGGCCATTTTAAGTATATCTGTTTGCAAGGAAAAATGTTTTACTGTTAATAAAAATAGTAAAACATTAGAAAAGCTATGTAAAAATGCATATTGCTGTATTCAGACTGACCTATAGAATTAAGATAAAATGTCAGTTTTACCATAAAGTGCAATACGTAAACACAGAAGCCCCCTAAAATTTGTACCCCATAAATATTTTGCGGGTTTCATCATTCATTTCATGGTAGTTTTAAAGGCACCATTACAAAGTACACCTGTTCTTAAAAAAAAAAGAGACCTTACACGCCCTGTAGATAGCAAAATAAAAGAGTTATGGCTCTTAAAAGGCGAGGAGGGAAAAACGAAAATGAAAAGTGAAAATTGTTGCGGTCATTTAGGCCATTTTAGGCTCTGTCCTTAAAGGGGTATTCCCCCCAAAAGCAAAAAAATGTAATGCCCCCAAACCTAGCTATTCTTACTCACCAAGTCTCCCCGAGAATTTTGAGCCGTCTCCCATCTTTCTAGCTGCTGCCATTCCTGAGTTACAAGTTTTTCTAAAAGATGGTCTATAATCAAGTCAGGAAACTACATTTCCCATAATGCAATGCTTCTGTCTGATGATGAAGTAGCAGAGCTGAGATGATGATGGCAGCGTAGCAGAGCTGAGATGGTGATGGCGTAGCAGAACTGAGATGATGATGGCGGCGTAGCAGAACTGAGATGATGATGGCGGCGTAGCAGAGCTGAGATGTTGATGGCGTAGCAGAACTGAGATGGTGCAGCAGAGCTGAGATGGTGATGGCGTAGCAGAGCTAAGATGGTGCAGCAGAGCTGTGATGGCATAGCAGAGCTGAGATGGTGCAGCTGAGATGGTGATGGCATAGCAGAGCTAAGATGGTGATGGCAGAGCTGAGATGGTGCAGCAGAGCTGAGATGGTGATAGCATGGCAGAGCTGAGATGGTGATGGCATAGCAGAGCTGAGATGGTGATGGCATAGCAGAGCTGAGATGGTGCAGCTGAGATGGTGATGGCATAGCAGAGCTGAGATGGTGATGGCATAGCAGAGCTGAGATGGTGATGGCATAGCAGAGCTGAGATGGTGATGGCATAGCAGAGCTGAGATGGTGATGGCATAGCAGAGCTGAGATGGTGATGGCATAGCAGAGCTGAGATGAGATGGTGCAGCAGAATTGAGCTGAACGCCATTGGTGAGCTGCGGGGGGCCGCAGTTGAGAGGGAGGGCGATGAGGGGACAGTGGGCCGCGGGTGACCGGGGGGGAGGGGGGTGTACAGTTAGCCGGGGGTGGGGGGACGTACAGTCAACAGCCGCGGGTGAACGGGGGGGGGGGGAGGAGGTGGACAGTCAGCCGCGGGTGACCAGCGGGGGGGGGGGGGGGGGGGGGGGGATTGTTTGAAGGGGCCGCGGTCACGAAGGTGATGGGGCCGCAGGTGACCGGGGGGCCAGTGAGCCGCGGGTTACGGGGGGAGGAGGCCGCCGCCAATCGTAAGTGACAGCGCGGGTACAGTGAGTCGCCCGTCACTCAGTTGCTGTCAGCCGCTCGGCCGCGGCGCTTACCGGCGGCCCTGCGGCTGACAGCAAGTGAGTGACGGACGGGGGTGGGGGGGTGGGGGGGGGCGGTGTGGCACGGGTAAGAGGCCCCACATCGCCAGTGACGGACGGACGGTGCGGGGTGGGACAGTGAGCCGCGGTAAGCGCAGCGGGTGACGTGTGCCGCGATTGAGGGGGTGCCGGGGGACAGTGAGCCACGAGGGGGGGGGGTGCCACCGGTAAGCGCCGCAGGGTGCTGCGGGCGACAAGGCTTACGGGGGTACCGTCAGGGGTCACAGTCAGGGGGTGAGCTCTGGGGCTTTGGGGGTCGGGCACACGGTACCAGTAACTGGGGTGGCTGCTGTTAGAGAAGGAGACAGTGACAGCTTCACTGATCAGTCTCCCTCTCTAACAGCAGCCACTGCTGTCCTCCTTCACTTCAGATTGGCTGGGTTAGAACTGCTAACCCGGCCCATTGAAGAGAAGGAGGACACGTGATGCCCTCTCGGAGGGTGCGGGCCAGGAGCAGGGAGCGTGTCGGAGTGGACTGAGGTCTGATGATTCTATGCAATCCATGGGGGTGAATGTACCTAGATAACAGCAAAACCGTGCAGAATCCATAATAACTTTATATTGGAAAGATGAAAAGCTACGGGTGGGCAACGTATTAATGCAAAAATAATTTTGGGGGGAATACCCCTTTAAGGTGTTAATGTTATTATAATCTGTTTTGATTCTGGTGACTGTTAATCACCCCTTTCCTCTTGTATTTTACATTTGTTATTTTTGGACCACTATATATATGGTTATTTTAAAGGCAAATATAAGGGGTTAAATAGATATTCAATAATCTCCCTACTGGAGACTCCTCTGTTCAGTAGTTGATATTACTTTATCAGTGACAGGGTACAGTGATAGTATACTTTCTGTACATTCTAGTTAGAGAAAGCTCCATGTTACCGATAAGCACTTACGATACTGTATATAATGTTCTTTTGCTGTCTATTGGATGTACATCCCCACCATGCAGCACAGGCTTTAGCAGTAAATATTTTCCTACTCCTTTCATTGAATAGTTGTTGCCTTGAATAGAGTGGCTGGACTAGCCTAGTCTTCATGTCTATTGCATCGGTGGGAGCTCAGCTGTATTTAAGAGGTAAAATTCGAATTATGCTCAGTTTTTCTTTCTATTAACTGCACTCGAGTTTTCAAACTATATACAAAATTTGCTAGATTGACACTCATTTGCAGTGCCTTTGGAATTTACGATGAATAGAGATGCCAGGCTGCACAAACACTTACTGTATCGTTTGTGCGGCCATTTAAATCTAGTACAAACAATGCGATCAGCTGAAGATCAGGCGGTTTCCTGCTCCATAATATCGTCTGAAGGAGCGTTTCTCGTCTTTTGCTTTCCAAGTATTCCAATTTTCCAGAAAGGTCTGGTTCTCAGGTTCTTAGGTCTCTGTCCTACCGGACATCCTACTCATTAGATTAGGCTTCCATAATTGTGGGTGTCATGATAGAAATAATAATTTGTCATGGAGTTTTCCTTTGCAACGCCACACAACAAACCCAATACATTCAATAACTAAAGCAGGAGAACGGCTATTCTAAATCGGGAAACTTGCTGGGAAATTACTTGTGACTACTTGCTGAACAGGAAGGGCTTCATCCAAAAGATGAATGGCCTCGCTGATGGGAAAGCCTGTGTTTTTCATTACCGTGCTTCAATATATTTAGTGCAGGATATTTTACTCTGTTTATTCTGTTTTATACAGCACATAAAAATGTATTAGTTTTTGTTTGAGTTTCAGGCTATTTGTCATGTCCGGGTCAATGGCCTTAAAAGAGTAGCAGAAATGTAAACCTGAAATACTAATCTTCTGTTACGCTGAGGATAACGAGATGAATGGGCAGAAGGGCGGAGAGGGTAAGACCCGATGTATCGTGTAAAATCCCCAGTGCATAAGATGAACACCATCAGAATTATTACATGTGAACACCTATATGTTTTTATGAATACTTATATTCATATGATCAGTAGGCTTCCATGGAGGTACTAGGGAAAAGGAAGTCATGCTTTGTGGCATATTTGCATCGGAAAGAGGAATGGATCACGCAAACATTTGTTAAGCCATCCACGACATTTTAGAACGCATAGACTTCATTTAGCTTAATAGTTGGGCCATATTTCCCAACAGACCTGAGCCTGTATAGCAGACATTGAAGACATAGCCTATGTGGGTCAACTAAGTAAGCTCCACATGGGTGTCCCATGCCTCCCTTAGTGGACGGTTAGCTGTCTAATGGCAGCTGAGCTGAAGGTATAATGGCCAGGATCGGAGGAAACTTCAATTCTAGCCATTCGACCCTGGTCTAAGGAAAACTCTTGCTGGTGGTCTTGTTGACATGCTGTTTTTAAGGACTGAGGCTACTGTTCACGCTTCTGGAGGTGGTCGGGTCACGGAGATATTGGCGCCCCAAGCCCGGCGCTCGTGCTCCTCAGATGGGTCCAACACTCATAGAGAATGACGGAGCGCTGGACTCTCCTGTCATTCTCTATTAGTGTTGGACTCATCTGAGGAGCGCACGCGCCGGGCTTCGGGCGCCGATATCTCCGTGACCCGACCACCTCCAGAAGCGGGACCTGGCGGGATTAGGGGAGTATAGGGGGCTCCAACGGGGTTCGGGAGCCTGTCACCCCGGCATGGGGGGGTGACAGGTCCTCTTTAAGGGCTGAGGTACTCCTGTGTGGTTAACCCTGTTGACCTAGGCATGTAATGGCTGTACATGTAGTTAGCTTGCTGTTAAGACACAGAATATATCATCATGACCGAGATCGTAATGTACTTTTAACAGGATCAGAACATTTTAATCTTTAAAAATATTTAGCTCATACCTTAACATAAAGTGTGTAAAAACACTTATTAGGTATTCAACTATAATAACCTGACAGAAAAAATGCAGAAAAATTTGCATTTTTTGGTACAATTTCTGCTGCTTAAAAAAAAGTCTGCGTCTGTTCAATGAAAAACAGACTTCAAAAAGCAGAAAGGCAAAAGCAGAAAAATTGCTGTTTATTAGGGCCCAAACAAAAATGATCTTTAAAGGGGACCAACTACTCTGAAATACCCCCAAAGCTATAAATGGTGTAATGAAGCCCCCCTGCAAATGTGTAACTGACACCTATGAGTTTTGCACGTACCCCCCGAAAACAAAGTTTGTAAATGTCCTGTTATGTATGCACATTACCCTCAACTAGTCTTGTGTGTTCCTCAGCGCTGAATTGGTCACTGATGGTGCGCTCAAGTTGGCTGTAATCCCTCCTCTTTGGGAGTGGTCTCTGTGTGTGATTCTCAATACAGGAGCCTGCTGCACATCAGAGGGATTTTCCCTGAGCAATGACGCCCCCAGAGGCGGGATTACCACCAACTCGAACGCGCCATCAGTGACTAGTTTGGCTTTGAGGAATGCCCACCTGACTAGTTGAGAGCAATTTGTATACAACACGGGACATTTACAAACTTAATGCAGAATGTATACAGGACTTCTCGATTAAGAACTGCAAAATGGACTGTAATATTTTTGTAGCCCAGGCAATGAGAGAAATCGATGACAATTTGAGCTGCACATCTGTATCTATGAATTTCATTGGTGTAGATCTAGCTAACTCAAGCATTATCACCCCTATCCTTCCCCGGTCTAGAATGACTTATTTTACTGTATCTTTAACATTTCAGAAAAATAGATGTCAGCAGTAGCGTAAGCGGTTATTGATGGAACCGGCCATGTGAAAACCTATTGTGAAATGTTGTTAAACCCAGTTGACTCCTAGCAATAAATTATGGTGGCTGTGTTTCTTCAAGAGAAAATCCTTTTGTTTTTTTTACGGGTCTGGTAATTGAAGTCAATTACGGCATTGTGCCGATCATCCAGGAACCTGAGGAAGGAATGATAAATTCCAGGAGCGGTGTACATGATGTTCTCCATAACATTTGATTTCTATAGCATTGTTCTGCAGCCAACAGACGTTTTGGATATATTTACACCTAATTTGTCATCAGTTGTTTCTATGCTTTTTTTCTGGTTAGCAATGGATGACAGATGAGTAGGAAAAAAAATCATTCATTGCTTTATATTTTCAATCAATTGTCCCATTGGTTTTAACATTTAATGCATAGTTGATTTTTCAACAGAAATTGAATAAATGTCCTGGCCTTACTGGATTAATGTTTGTGCACCATTCTGCTATTTTGCTACCTGGACATCCCCCCCCCCCCGCTTCCTATTTAGAGCCCCCTCTCTTTACAGTTCTGTGTTCCTCTCTGCCAGCACTGCTCTATGCTGTACTTCTTAACCTCACTTACCATCCCGTATTTAATTATATCCCACACGGGCGTCTGCGTCTCACTTGCATAATTGTGTTCTGGATGAAATGTAGTCTTGTGGATGCATTTTTGTCTTTTTTCAGTATCTTAAAGCGACTCTGTACCCAACAATCTGACCCCCCAAACCACTTGTACCGTGGGATAGCTGCTTTTAATCCAAGATCTGTCCTGGGGTCAGTTCGGCAGGTGATGCAGTTATTGTCCTAAAAAAAAAAAACTTTTAAACTGGCAGCCCCGTGGCCTAGATTGTGTATGCATTAGGCTGGCACAACCTCTGTCCCTCCTCCCCGCCCTCCTCATCATTAGGAATGCTCCAGGCAGATTGCCTTCTATTAGTCAGCCTGGCACATGGGCTGGATCGTTAAGACACCTGTGCATTGTCCAGCATGGAGAAAATGTTCCAGTGGCATTCCTAATGATGAAGAGGGTGGGGAGAAGGGACAGAGGGGTGGTGCAAAGTTAGGGCACAGATATTCTAAGCCACGCCCGTAGAGCACGGGGCTGTAAGTTTAAAAGTTGTTTTTTTAGGACAATAACTGCATCACCTGCCAAGGACAGATCTTGGGTTACAAGCAGCTATCTGAAGGTACAAGTGGTTTTGTGGGGGGGGGGGGGGGGGGCAGATTGTGGGTGCAGAGTTGCTTTAAAGCGTAACTGTCATTTCAGGGCCATTTTTCTGAAAACATTAAATAACAACAGTACAAGCGATTTTAAGAAACTCTGTAATAGGTTTTATGTACTAAAAGAGTTTCCTTCTGTACTGAAAAAGCAATCTCCCAGCCTCCCCCCTCACATCAGATGAAGCAGGATTTCTGTCTCCATTATGTGGCTATGGAGAGGGGAGGGGTGTTAGGAGTGACTGAGCACGGAGCAGTCCTGCACAGCACAACACCCTGCAATCTTCTCTCAGTAAGTTCATAGATAAGCACTGACCTTTCTGACCCCTGAATCCTGCGGTTTAACTACCCAGAGAGTCTACAAACAGCTGACCTTTATGTCACCTCTTCCTGCTCCCTCATCTCCCCCAGCCCCTCCCCCCTTCATAGGCTTACAATGGAGAGAGCAGAGCCCGTCTTCACTGGCTTCTCTGTAATGAAGACGTGTTTGCCTGATAATGCACAGATAAGAAGTCAGGGGGGGGAGGCAGGGAGATTGCTTCTTGAGTACAGAAGGAGGCTTTTTTGGCTGATGAAACCTATTACAGAGTTTCTTATAATCGCTTATACCAGTGTTTCTCAACCTTTTCAGGCCAAGTACCCCCATGCGACGAGATGCTCCAGCCGAGTACCCCCAAGGAAGCCATCCATTAATAACATTGCCCAGGGTAGATTTACGTGCACTGATTGGCTGAGCCTGCAGTCAGTGAACCAGGTGCCAGAGAAGCAGGTGGGATATAACCCACAGAGATGGATATGTCCCCCTGCAGCCAGATACCTACCCCCATGTAGTAAAGAGGCCTTCTTCTATGTAGCCAGATATCTCCCCTATGTAGCCAGATACCTCCTTATATGTAGCAAGATATCTCCCTATAAAGCCAGATACCTCCCCCAATGTAGCCAGATACCTCTCCCCCATGTAGCCAGATACCTCTCCCATGTAGCCAGATACCTCTCCCATGTAGCCAGATACCTCCCCCATGTAGCCAGATACCTCCCCCCATGTAGTCAGATACATCCCCCAATGTAGCCAGATACCTCTACCATGTAGCCAGATACCTCTCCCCCATGTAGTCAGATACTTCCCTCTATGTAGCCAGATACCTCTCCACCATGTAGTCAGATACCTCCCCCCATGTAGCCAGATACCTCCCCCATATAGCCAGATACCTCCTCCATGTAGCCAAAAACCTCCCCCATGTAGCCAGATACCTCCCCATGTAGCCAGATACCTCTCCCCCATGTAGCCAGATACTTCCCTCTATGTAGCCAGATACCTCCCCCCATGTAGTCAGATACCTCCCCCCATGTAGTCAGATACCTCCCCCCATGTAGTCAGATACCTCCCCCCATGTAGTCAGATACCTCTCAACCATGTAGTCAGATACCTCCCCCCATGTAGCCAGATACCTCCCCCATATAGCCAGATACCTCCTCCATGTAGCCAAAAACCTCCCCCCATGTAGCCAGATACCTCTCAACCATGTAGCCAGATACCTCCCCCCATGTAGCCAGATACCTCCCCCATGAAGCCAAAAACCTCCCCCATGTAGCCAGATACCTCCCCATGTAGCCAGATACCTCCCCCTATGTAGTCAGATACTTCCCCCCATGTAGTCAGATACCTCCCCCCATGTGGTCAGATACCTACCCCCATGTAGCCAGATACCTCTTCCCATGTAGCCAGACACCTCCCCATGTAGTCAGATACCTACCCCCATGTAGCCAGATACCTCTCCCCCATGTAACCAGATACCTCCCCCATGTAACCAGATACCTCCCCCATGTAGCCAGATACTTCCCTCTATGTAGCCAGATACCTCCCCCTATGTAGTCAGATACTCCCCTCTATGTAGCCAGATACCTCCCCCCATGTAGTCAGATACTTCCCTCTATGTAGCCAGATACCTCCCCCATGTAGTCAGATACTTCCCTCTATGTAGCCAGATACCTCCCCCTATGTAGTCAGATACCTCCCCCTATGTAGCCAGATACCTACCCCCTTGCAGCCAGACATCTCCCCATGTAGTTAAGATACCTCCTTCTATAGCCAGATACCTCCCCATGTAGCCAGACATCACTTTTCCTATGCTTCTCCATCTGGCCCAGACCACCATGATGATTTCTCGCAGCTACAATTTACCTCTTGCCAGAGAACCTGCCAGACATCTTAGGCGTCACAGTTTTCCTTTAACTTCCCTCCCTTTTTCCAACCTATAGGCTCCCATACAGTAATAATTCTGCTGTTTGGTGTCATGCGCTGTAAAGTGAGTAGGTGTGTGGGTTGTCCTCGTATTTAAGATCCCTCATTTAAAAATAATATCCCCTTCTATGACCCCTCATATAGTAATAATGCCCCCTGCCCTGCCCCCATAGTTATGACCACCATTCTACTCCCCCCCCCCTCCTGCCCCAACAAACAAAAAAAAATTCATACTCACGTTATCCGCGCATGGAGGGGGTCTTGTTCTCTTCTCCAGCCTCTGAGCCACGAGGGAAGAAGGGAAGAAGGGAAGGAAGGAAGGGTGGTGGGGAGAGGAGGTGAAGGAGGAGAGGAAGAGAGAGGAGGTGATGGGGGAGAGGAGGTGAAGGGGGAGAGGAAGAGAGAGGAGGTGATGGGGGAGAGGAGGTGAAGGGGGAGAGGAAGAGAGAGGAGGTGATGGGGGGGAGGAAGAGAGAGGAGGTGATGGGGGGGAGGAAGAGAGAGGAGGTGAAGGGGGGAGAGGAAGAGAGAGGAGGAGAGGGGTGAGAGGAGGTGATGGTCATGGGGGTAGAGAGGAGGTGGAGAGGGTACAGAGGAGATGATGGGGGTACGGAGGAGATGATGGGAGTACGGAGGAGATGATGGGAGTACGGAGGAGATGATGGGGGTAGGGAGGAGATGATGGGGGTAGAGAGGAGATGATGGGGGTAGGGAGGAGATGATGGGGTAGAGAGGAGATGATGGAGGTAGAGAGGAGATGATGGGGGTAGGGAGGAGATGATGGGGTAGAGAGGAGATGATGGGGGTAGAGAGGAGATGATGAGGTAGAGAGGAGATGATGGGGGTAGGGAGGAAATGATGGGGGTAGAGAGGAGATGATGGGGGTAGGGAGGAGATGATGGGGGTAGGGAGGAGATGATGGGGGTAGGGAGGAGATGATGGGGTAGAGAGGAGATGATGGAGGTAGAGAGGAGGTGGAGGGGGTACAGAGGTGATCATGGGGGTAGAGAGGTGATGATGGGGGTACAGACGAGGTGGAGGGGGTACAGAGGTGATGATGGGGGTACAGAGGTGATTATGGGGGTAGAGAGGAGGTGGAACAGAGGTGATGATGGGGGTACAGAGGTAATGATGGGGGTAGGGAGGAGAGGATGTAGTGGTGCGCTGGGTTACCCCGCCGGGGGCTTCTGCTGCAGTGGATTGTGGACCGGGAGATCGGGCACCCCACTTCCACAGGCAGCAGCGTCAGTCGTAGGACGTGGGGGGGGGGCCATCTCCCGGTCCACAAACCACTGCTTGACCGGGGAGAAGCGCGGCAGGTGGACATGGGGGTGCCCCATCTCCTGGTCCACATTCCAATGCAGGAGCTCCGGGCGGGGTAGCCTTGCGCACCACTACCCCCTCGCAACTGACTGACTCTGAGGCCCTGCCGGTCCGGCCGCCCGCGGGGACATCAGCCTGCCGCCGTATCTCCTCTCCTCTCCGCCGGGTCACCTCAGGCAGCCTGTTCGGGATTCGTCCCCAGGCTGCCGCATATACTCCTGCAGCCCCCGGCTGGACGCTGCAACCCGATCCGGCAGCCTCACGCAGATCGGGTTGCAGCGTCCAGCCGGGGGCTGCAGGAGTATATGCGGCAGCCTGGGGACGAATCCCGAACAGGCTGCCTGAGGTGACCCGGCGGAGAGGAGATGCGGCAGCGGCAGGCTGATGTCCCCGCAGGCGGCCGGACCAGCAGGGCCCCAGAGAGACAGTCAGTTGCGAGGCTGCTGGTCAGTGATCTCCGACTTCATCCTTCCCACAGCTTCACCATGTTCTGTACCCCACAGAGCACTGGTGAGGCTGCTGGGGGAAGGATGTGAGAGCAGCGGCGGGGATAGGTGCCGGGACATTGCTGGGTGATAGCAGTGTCCCGGCACCCAAAACTATTTTTTCCCCCCACCTCCCGGCGTACCCCCTCAGCCTGCGGTGCGTACCCCCTGGGGTACGCGTACCGCAGGTTGAGAAACACTGGCTTATACTACTGATTTCTGCAATAAAAAAAAAAACATGACAGTTACGCTTTAAAAACACCTTTTAAACTTGCAGCCCTGTGTCAAATTGGTGTGGCTTAGAATGTCTGTCCCCTAGGCTTGCACTGCCTCTCCGGCCCTCCTCCCTGCCCTCTTTACTATTAGGAATGCCCTAGGCATTATTTCTCCTAATCAGCTTTTGGCTGAGCAGTACGCTTGTGCAGTGTTCAGACAAGTGAATAGAAGAAATCCTGTAGGGGGAATTCCTAATTGTGAAGAGGGCAGGGAGGAGGGATGGAGAGGTGGTGAAGGCCTAGGACACAGACACTTTAGGCCACACCAATTTGACACAGGGCTACAAGTTTAAAAGTAGTTTTTTAGGACAATAACTGCATCACCGGCCGAACGAACCACAGGACAGATCTTGGATTAAAAGAAGTTATGTGACTGTACAAGCGGTTGTAAAGGGGGGGGGGGCAGATTGTGGGTACAGAGTCGCTTTAATCCAGAAGGCAAAAAAGAATTTTATATCCAGAAGACACAGCCAATTTTACTAAGTGGACATCTGTTAAGGGAATCTAGCAGAAACATCACCCATGCTGAACCCTTAGTACGCGCAAATCGACACTGAATTACTATGATGACCTAATTTTAAAATGCGTAGAGCCATTCCTGGATATTTAGCGCTCAATAATTGTATGCAAATTGAAATGCTTGGTGCACTGGAGGTGGTTTCTGAGCCCCCGGTACACCGCTTTCCTCTCCCGCCTGTGGTGCTGGTTCATCACATGATGATTAAGCTGCTATTTCACTCCCAGCCTGAATCATTATGAATATTGATGAATCTGAGTCTTCGGTGGGAGGGGAAAGCGGGGTACTGGGAATTCAGTCACAAAGCATTGAGCAATGGCACTGGATGTAATGGCTAACAGCATGTCCTGTCTGTCCATCTTTGTGTCTCTGTTACTAGAGACGTCTCAAGCTGACAACAGTCAGTAGGTAGCATATTCATCGGTACAGAGAGTTTCAACAACAATAAATTACAGATTCCCAGATCACCATAAGTTGTATGAAAAGTTGCATCCCTATTACATGGAGCGATTATCTGCTGAATTGGGCAGATATCGCCCTTCGAGTAATAAAGACAACGATCAGCAGAGGAGCGAGCAATCGTTCTCTTGTCAACTGACCATTGTCTTTTAAAATATTCGGCCGCCATCTGCGCGTCACTTCGCGTAGTAGGTGATGCGTAGCTGTGCTATGCTTACCTCTCCATGCTCCCCTGGTCTCCTCCTGCCATGTCTCTGGGTCCCCTGCTGACCGCACCTGCCAACACTTCCGCAGACAAACCTGTCACTGACCAAGATGGGACAGTTCCACGGCTATTGATTGACTGAGTGGGCTTCACCCACGGATACAGGTTCGTCTGCGGAAGTGTCAGTGGGGGACCAAGAGACATGGCAGGAGGACACTAGGGGGGGAGCCTGAAGAGGTAAACATAGCATCTTTATTTTCTTTATACCCACACCAGAGTATCCCTTTAAAGCAAGGGCTGCACTGACATTCCAGATGATGTCTGTGCAGCCCCATCCTCATGATTATGGAGCCGTGTAATTCCCCATAGGTCGGGACATCTAATATGTCCATTTAAAAAAAAAAAAATTGCAAACTCCTCATCCAATACCTGCTGAACATTGTAATCCTTGGTGAATCACACAGCGCTCAACTAACGTCACATGTTTGTCAGCAAGGTGGCGCTACACTGTTTCCAAGGGCAACCAGCAGGATTTTAATAACCTTTTATATGTACAAATGGAAATGGAAGCACATGCAAAGTATTATGTCAAACCTCACTTTATCTTTTCCAGGTGAAGTATTATAGCTATAATTTCCAGAGCTCAAAGTGCTTTATTTCTGACAACCCCTCCCTGAAATCCTTCTGCCTGCTATCATTCCACTATAGATTTTCTATTTTTGATTAAAATACACTTTTTTATAATTATCTAGTAAAAGTAAAGACCTTTAGTTTTAAAGGGGTTATTAAGCGAAAAGATTTTTTTATTTCAAATGAACTGTTTTCAGAAAGTTATAAAGATTTTTAATTTACTTCTATTTAAAAATCTCCAGTCTTCCCATACTTATCAGCTGCTGAATGCCCTGCAGGAAATGTTGTTTGCCTTCCAGTCTGAGACAGTGCTCTCTGCTGACATCTCTGGCCGAGACAGGAACTGTCCAGAGCAGGAGAGGCTTTCTTATAGGGATTTACTACTGCTCTGGACAGTTCCTGGCATAGGTGGCAGCAGAGGACAGAGGTGGCAGCAGAGAGCACTGGGTCAGACTGAAAGGAAAACACCACTTCCTGCAGGACATACAGCCACTCATGTACAAAAATTCTCAGCGATCATTAGGTCACTTGACCCCCCCCCTTCTGTTGTCACTCAAGATCACTAGTCATATACAACTCCAGGATGCTTTGACATCCATAGGCCGTCATACGATGTTGACATGGTCGTGTCTGCCTGCTTTGCTATAGCAGTGCAGGTGTCTTTATTACTAACGTCACGTTCATGGGCCTCCTGAAGTGCTACTTCTTACAATACATGTCTGGTATATACACAGTGCATGTAGACTTCATTTACTGGTTGGGTGCAGGTCATTGCCATCTGGGATATTTAGTACAATGATTTTGGAGTGCCCCGAAATTGGAAAAACCAAGACACAACTAGTGGTGCATGCCTGAAAAATCGGGTGCTGCTAAACAATACAGAACTGCCCTAAAGATGGCAGATTTTCTTTATATCAACTTAAAATGTTTAGAGTAGACAATCATTTTTGGAATGTTCAACTCCTGAAAAACTCCTTTAAAATACAAAAGTAAACAGGAAATGTTCTGTTCAAATAAAGGGCAATTGTTAGTCATAGCATAGTGCGGGCAAATGGGGGTCCCCAAGTACTATTTAGCTATTGAATATATATATATATATATATATATATATATATATATATATATATATATATATATATATATATATATATATACACACACACATACATACATATACACACACATACATACATATACACACACACTTTTTTAGGGGGTCACTTTTTTTTTTGTAAGAAACAGAAAGCTGTACAGAAAAGTAATATTATAACTAAAGATGCATGTCAACCATGTCTGAATTTGGGCTTAATCACTAACTAGAAAGTGATTGACAACATCAGGATGGACACGGAGTGCACAAAAGGGAATGTTTCACAGTACGGTGCAGATCTGTCAACTATTGTTCATCATTATCAGTCATTTTGGTGAAAGGTGGCTAAAAATGGCATCACAATCAGAGGGTCTTGGAAAGTCCTCCCTCCCTTCCCCAAGGTCATAGCCTATCTTAAATGCCTTCCTTCCTATCTGATAAGATAATGAAATATTTAGATTGTGTAATTTTCGGAATGTTTTCTGCAAGATTGATTGTAGAGGCAAAATAACATTTTGTTTTAGCCCAATACATTCTTTACTTTTGACCTCCTTTTTGTCTAAAAGGTTTTTATTATAAGAGATCTAAGATTTTTTTTTTATGTACTTACTGATGTCAAAATTTATAGTATGGCTGGGTTCACACTACGTTTTTGCAATCTTTTTTTTTTTTTTTTTTTTTTTCCTGCAAAAAAAAAATGCGTGTGTGTGCATCCGTTTTGATCTGTTTTTCCATTGAATTCCATTATAAAAAATGGATCAAAATGGATCTGTTTTTTTTTTTTTTTAACATACACAAATACGTAGTCAACCTTATTTTTGTGTCCGTTAAAAAAATGGATCCGTTTTGATCCGTTTTTTTTATAATGGAATTCAATGGAAAAACGGATGCACACACATGAATCCGTTTTTTCCATCCGTTTTTTTTTAAAAAGCGGATGAAAAAACACAAATTGCAAATTGGGGGGAACCCAGCCTATCCTTCTACATAAGAAAAATCAGTGGATAACCATTAAATGGGAACACTAAGTATTCATAATTTTTCATGTATTGCTGGGACTGTATAGAAAATAATAACTAGCCTATTCTCTTACCTATCACGCTCCCCCCAGGCGTCTTTGGATCTGGTCGCTACCTCTGAGGTAGACTTGTCTCTGGAGTGTCAGCCTGCTAGGCCAATCAGTGGCCACGGCGCTGTCCTGTTTTCAGCTTACTGACCAAGCAGGTCCTGTTTTCAGCTTACCACTGCAAGCAGGCTGGAGATCTCAATTTAGATGGGCCTTATAGGTGTAAAATATTTATGATATATCCTTTACATATGACATAAATATCCAGGTAGGACACCCCTTTAAAGGAGAAGTCCGGCCAAAATAAAAAAAAAACATTGCAGGCCGCGGGTTGCAGAAACATAAAAAGCTCTCCTTACCCTTCTTGCCTTTTACAGGCTGTGTCACAGGCTCACTGACCCTGCAACATCACAACCCGATTCAGGAATGCCCACTCAGCTGAACAGTGACTGGGGCAGGACACCACTGCATTCACTGACTGGCTAAGTGGGAACCCCCCCCCCCCCCCCCCCCCCCCCATCGATGACACTGGAACACGCAAGAGAGTGAACCTGGGACAAGACACAGATTTTTAATTTTGGCTGGAGTTTTCCTTTAAAGGAGAAGTCTGAGCAAATCGATTTTTAAACAAGTGGTTGGGTGGGGGAGGGCAAAAGAAATTTAAAAAAATCGATTCTCCCGGACTTCTCCTTTTAAACTTAATTTTTTATAGTTATTTGTTCTCTGTTAAGCAGTAAATGAAAATCAGCCCATACCGTGGGTCGTTTGAACATTATAGGAGCCCCTGGATGCCCATTTAGGATATCCCTCATAGAGTTTCCTGCGCAGGAAGCTTTCTGTTATTTAGGACCTGCCCTCTCTAATATAACAATTGTACATCATCTTTTCTTAGAACGCTTTTCATTTTAAATAGATTGACATGCTGGTGTTTGTAGTTGAGGGCAACATAATAAAGGCCTTATTAGATAACTTAAAGGGGTATTGCACTCAAACATAACTTTTCCAGATGGCTATAGATAATAAGTATGGAAGGAACTGTTAGTCTCACTATGGGCAGCAACATATGAAAATTTATGTTTTAGTGGCTTACCCATTTAACACTTGGAGTGGGCGAGTGCTGATCTGCTAGAGCAGCGTTCCCTTACAGAGCCTATTACACGGCCCAATAATTGTGCCGCCAGGACTGCATGAACATTGCTAGCAATGTCCATGCATCCCTTACTTAAATCAGCCTTTGGCTGCACGTTACCTATTACACAGAGAGATGTGAAGCTGGTGGCCGAAGATTTTTTTTGACATGTTGAAAGGCCATAATCCCCATTGACACAAGGAGATACGGACCTGATTCGGCAGATAATTGCTCCATGCAGGGCCGCCATCAGGAATTTCGGGGCCCCATACAGCCAAATTGTCTGCCCCCCCCCACTAACAAAAAGTGTGGAACGTATCTTTGACTCAGGGCCGGCCTTTGGGGGTGCGACCTGTGCGGTTGCACAGGGCGCATCACTCCCGGCTAGCTGGGGCGTAGGTGCTCGGGCAGACAAACAGCACACTTAACACACTTAACCTACTGTGCAACTACAACCCCTAGCATGCCTGGTCAGCCTTTGCTAATATATATAGTATACAGATACCAAACAGCCCCTCATACACTGTAATAATCCCCCCTATGTCCTCATATACCATAGCAGAGCCCCCTCAGCCCCTCATACACTGTAATAATCCCTCCTATGTCCTCATATACTATAGCAGAGCCCCCTCAGCCCCCATACACTGTAATAATCCCTCCTATGTCCTCATATACCATAGCAGAGCCCCCTCATACACTGTAATAATCCCTCCTATATCCTCATATACCATAGCAGAGCCCCCTCAGCCCCTCATACACTGTAATAATCCCTCCTATATCCACATATACCATAGCAGAGCCCCCTCAGCCCCTCATACACTGTAATAATCCCCCCTATGTCCTCATATACCATAGCAGAGCCCCCTCAGCCCCTCATACACTGTAATAATCCCTCCTATGTCATATACTATAGCAGAGCCCCCTCAGCCCCCATACACTGTAATAATCCCCTCTATGTCCTCATATACCATAGCAGAGCCCCCTCATACACTGTAATAATCCCTTTTATGTCCTCATATACCATAGCAGAGCCCCCTCATACACTGTAATAATCCCTCCTATATCCTCATATACCATAGCAGAGCCCCCTCATACACTGTAATAATCCCTCCTATATCCTCATATACCATAGAAGAGCCCCCTCAGCCCCTCATACACTGTAATAATCCCTCCTATATCCTCATATACCATAGCAGAGCCCCCTCAGCCCCTCATACACTGTAATAATCCCCTCTATGTCCTCATATACCATAGCAGAGCCCCCTCAGCCCCTCATACAC
This sequence comes from Dendropsophus ebraccatus, assembly GCF_027789765.1. Classification (NCBI taxonomy): domain Eukaryota; kingdom Metazoa; phylum Chordata; class Amphibia; order Anura; family Hylidae; genus Dendropsophus; species Dendropsophus ebraccatus. The sequence goes on along the minus strand of NC_091462.1, from coordinate 35,516,383 downwards.
TGTAATAATACCTCCTATATCCTCATATACCATAGCAGAGCCCCCTCATACACTGTAATAATCCCTCCTATATCCTCATATACCATAGCAGAGCCCCCTCAGCCCCTCATACACTGTAATAATCCCTCCTATATCCTCATATACCATAGCAGAGCCCCCTCCGCCCCCCATACACTGTAATAATCCCTCCTATATCCTCATATACCATAGCAGAGCCCCCTCAGCCCCCCATACACTGTAATAATCCCCCTTATGTCCTCATATACTATAGCAGAGCCCCCTCAGCCCCCCATACACTGTAATAATCCCCCTTATGTCCTCATATACTATACTATATAGGTGACCTGGACAATGAGCTGTGTTACATTGGGCAGGGACTGGTTCAGCAGAAGCAGATTTATATACTAGTCCAGGATGGGCGGGCACACACACACACACACACACACTCACACACACTCACTCTCTCTCTCTCTCTCTCTCTCTCTCTCTCTCTCACTCACACTCACATTCTCTCTCACACACTTACTTTATACAGGGAAGCTCCAGGCCCGTCTTCTGCTCCTCACACAGTGGCTCCTCCCCCTCCCTCTCATGTTCCGACCTTGCAGCATGTGAGAGAGAGTGAGGGGGAGGGGGCCCTGTGTCTTTACCTCTTCCTTCCTGTGTGGTACAGCTGTAAGGAGCCTGTATGATGGGAGGCTGGATGGCTGGGCCCCCCTGGATCCTAGTTTGGGGCCTGGCCCCTTACAGCTGTACCGCCAATACTGCCCTGATGGCGGCCCTGGCTCCATGTAATAGCGCCTTCACAATCTCCAATTAGTGCTGACCGTTTCAGACTCTGTAGGGACACACCCCTTTTGAAAAGAAGAAAAAGGGTAACACCCATTTGTCAATTTGTTAATGAATATTCAAAAGGAATAACAAAGGAATGGCATAATGTAGAGCTCTAGAAACAGGTGCTCCAGGTTATTTAATGAAAATGATGTGTTTACTAACACAGGATTCAGGTCCTCTATAAACCTGAAGACAGAGATTCCAATAGTCTGATAGCCTGGCCATTTGCGATTGACTAGTAATTGATTCACCAATAAATTAAGCTCTATGGTGTAGAGTGAAAATGGAAAAAGCCATTTAGGAAACCCTCGAATGTCCAGTAAATGTTACAGTAGATATAAACTTCCTCTTCGGGGCTTAAAAGCTCAAGCTCTCATTGTTCTATATGTGAACAGTCTAGAAGAATGTTTGGTAATATGTTTTTTGATGACTTGTACCAGACATTAAGACGATGAGATCTTAAAGGAACTCTGATAGGAAAAAGGAGCCTTGTTATTCTGGACAGTCTGCGTTCTCTCAGTTGTTTCCCAAAGATTATAAGCCTGGATATAGAGCAGGTTAGGAAGTATGACTAACCGTGTCCACGGAATCAAAACAGTCCCTGTTTCTGTAAGGAGCATGCCAAGAGATCTTATCCCTTTAACCGCTGCTTGTCTGTAAGCGTGCAATCTGGCCGGCTATACAAGGGACGTCTGGACCCGTTGCCAGGAGAGCCGCGTTAGGCGCAGTGCCATGTCCTGTCAATGAAGTGATGCAAGTGACAGGAGTTTAGTAATTGCATTGTATTATCGATTGTGGTATTTAACTGAATAGAAATGCAGGTCAGTTATTTACCAGGATGCCTTATAAATACAGAAGAAGAGTAAAACTTTAGTTTTACTGTATGTGTGCATAGTAGATTTTAAATGCATATCTGAAATCTAAGAGTAAAATTTGTCAAGCCCTGAATGATTGTGGGGATTATTGTTAATAAATAAAGCTATTTCCATATAAATTTTTGCCCCTTGAAAGGGTTTTTCTGCAGGGTCAAAAAAAAAAAAAAAAATAAGACAACAAAAGTAGTGCTCACCAATCCCCTACTATGCCATACTTCATCTACTTCCTATTTCTGTTTTGACACTAAGAAATGCCTGTTCAGCCAAATAATAACTGAAGTGGCTTAAAGGAGAAGTCCGGCGAATATTTTTATTAAAGTATTGTATTGCCCCTCAAAAGTTATACAAATCACCAATATACACTTATTACAGGAAATGCTTACATAGTGCTTTTTTTCCCTGCACTTACTACTACATCACGACTTCTCTTCCTGGATAACATGGTGATGTCACGACCCGACTCCCAGAGCTGTGCGGGCTGTGGCTGCTGGAGAGGGTGATGGCAGGGGGACACTGGGCACTGGAGGGTCACTGAGCATCCCTCTGCCATCATCCTCTGCAGCAGCCACAGCCTGCACAGCTCTGGGAGTCGGGTCGTGACATCACCATGTTATCCAGGAAGTAATATCACCATGTTATCCAGGAAGTGACATCACCATGTTATCCATGAAGTGAAGCCATGATGCAGTAGTAAGTGCAGGGAAAAAGCACTTTACAGGCATTTCCCGTAATAAGTGTATATTGTGGATTTGTATAACTTTTTTTTTTTTTTGGGGGGGGGGGGGGGGGGGGGGGGACGACATTACTTTACTAAATATTTTTACCGGACTTCTTCTTTAAGGTGAGTGATTGGCTGAGCAGGCATTTCCTGTGGGTTTTAACAGGAAGTAAGGGGATGGCAAGGGATTAGTGAGGTGAGTTTTTTCCCTTCCCTTTTAAAGGGGTTCTCTGGTATACAAAATGAAATTAAGAAAAAAAAATTATACCTATCTAATATAGTCTCTCACAGTTCCTTCTAGTCCCATGCTGTTGGTATTTTCTTATTGCAAAATGATATGAATGGATTGGCTGAGGGGCCAGGTCTCATCTTGGAAATTTTCTTATGCCAGAATACCCCTTTAACTGAGTTGCTGCCGCCTTCTTATTTTAATCAGATTTAAAAGTATGGATTAGTATTAACTCCCCTTACATTCATAGTGTACAGCATATGGCTGTAATGTTCTATGGAGCAAAAGTAAGCTATGCCATGCTCTATTGGATGTCGTATTACAGAGCTATTCTCCTGTATAATCAGTGCTTCCAGTGTAGGGCCGGGTTCACACACAGTATGACCCCGGCCATTCTGGACACGGCTGTGTCTCAGAATGGACTGTGTCCGTAAAGTTCATCCTGGACGGTACTGCAATAACGGCCGGATGAATTTAATTTCTTTAGAATTGACTTGCGGGCACATTTAGGTGTCAGTCTGTCAGTCTTTTGCGGCTGCTATTCAATGAATAGCGGCCACACAAAACTGATATGTCAGTTTTTTTTAGCAGCGGCAAGGAATCCCGGCCGGAGTGTATACAGAGTGTATATACTCCGGCCGGGATTCCATTACAATCAATGTAATTGGCAATTTCATTAAATAACGGCCATGGTTGCAAAACAGCATCTATGGCCGTTGCTTAAGGAAATTAAACGTGTGAATTTAGCCTAATCCTGTGACACTGGATTGCAGGGAGTTGGTGTGCCTCTGTGCAGCCTCTGAGACCTAATACTGCAGCTCTGTGCACCTCATCAAGATAGAGCAAAGATGTTACTCTCTGCCACACCATATGCAAACCCTACACCAGAACATACATGGAGCTCTGTATATAAATAACATACTGGATTCACATGTAGGTGTAGTTGTATAGCCTTGTATAGATGTGGTGCCTACTGGTGTTCATGTTTCCGCTCCCAACTCCAAATGGGAGTTGTTATTGTTTGACGTAGTCTAATGGGGGCGGTGTTGTGTGTGTGTGTGTGTGTGCGCGCGTGTGCGGGTTTATTTTTTTTGGGGGGGGGTGGGGGGGGGGTGTATTCTTGAAAAATATCTGAAATATATCTTTTTCATATGGTCAGGATCTCCTTATGTTTTTTTGTACATTAGTCATTGTTATTGGTTTTGTTCATATCCCGGTCTGTAATGAAGTCAAGTGTGTGTGTGTATGTATGTATGTATGTATGTATATATATATATATATATATATATATATATATATATATATATATATATATATATATAAAAAAAAATTTATGTGCATGGAGAGTATAATTTTGTCCATATTTCTGTTGTGTCAGCCGTGACCACAGGAAACTTGTCGGCTTTAAATAGTAACACATTACATATATTTGCAGGGGCATAGGTTATCTCCTATGTGTTTTTATTTCCAGAATGAAGTCCCTTTTTTGGGAATTTCCATGATGCCATGGTTGCGAATAAAATTGCTTTAGATCAAACCCAGCATACAATGCAACCAAGTATTAGTCATCCATGCTCACTATCTTCCCAGTGACTTGTTCTGTATGTCTCCTGTGTTAACCCCTTCATGGCAGACACTTCCTGTGGTCCTTATTTTTGTTCCATTTGCCAGAACCCTTCAGCTTCGTTCTGGTTAAGTAATCAAAAGAGTCTTGCGTAGGGGGAAACGGGGGTGGGATCCTGAGCAGATGAATACATAAGGGCTGCTGTTCAGTCTCATTGGTTAGAGATCCTCTTATTGTGGTCTGTGTAAAGCAGCGTGACTACTAAGCCCATTCTGCCTCCTCCTTCCCCTCATTCACTAAGCCGATATCTCCAGACTTCCAGAGCATCCTCTTGAGCTACACCTCTAATTCACCGACTGGGCAGCGGAGACCATATGGACATTGTCTTTTTACATGTATTTTTGTATCTTGTTCGTAAATGGAAGCAGGGCAACTCTGGCATCTCTTAAATGCTCAGTTCCTATACCCTTGTTTTCCTAATAAGCTCCTGTCCTTGAATCACAAAAGAAAACCCCAGGAGCGCAACCATTTGCCTTGACTGTCTGATAAATCCCACTTGCAGGATGTGCACTTAGAAATCGGAGTGTTATTTTTCGATTATTTATTTTTGGCATTACTCTGGTATATGGTATTTTTGTCACTTTTCTATTTATTTTGCTAATAAGAAAGAAGTTTTGCCTATATATATATATATATTCTTTTTATCGCATTATTTCAAAATGCCATCTAAAGAGTCACAATCCAACCTAAAACACGTGAATTCTGGTTGGAACCCCAGAAAGCATGAGAGCCAGCAGCAGGATCTGTTGGCAGCTGCGCTGAGCATGAAGCTGAACTCCAGAAAGACTTCTGCTACCTTGTGGCAACCTCTGAAACTCTTTGCTTATTCACAGTTAACGTCCCTGGTTAGAAGAGCGACGCTAAAGGAAAACGAACAGGTTCCCAAGTATGAGAAAGTCCACAATTTTAAGGTAAGACCTCACAATGCATGCATCTATCTGTATATTGGGTATAAACTTGCACTCTTTTGTTGTATTTTTTTTTTTTACTTTTATGATGTTTTTTTTTTAATGTATCTTTATCCAGCAATAATGAAGATTTACCAACTGTTTTATCTTATATATCAATGCTTGTTCACCATATTTAAAGTTTGTTCATTTCATATCCATTGCTATCTTAACTTTATTCTGGAAGACCAATAAAACATACAGTGATTGTATCGGTTGTCCAGATGACCACCCTTTTATCCAGACCTGATTTTTTGGGATAGGTTTTCAGTTCACCATGCATTATGCGTAGTGAGAAGACCACTCTTAAGACCAGTTAAATTTTAGAAGGTCTTCTCAAAGAGGTTTCACACTATAACCCAGCAAATAGAGATGTGCGAACTTGCTGACTGTTCTCGTTCCCAAAATATCAACTATCGTCGATTGAATCTTGCTGCCTAGAGAAGGTAGATGCAGCCTGAGGACTGCCTAGAAAACATGATTACAGCATGGCTGTATCCATGTTTTCCAGACAGTTCTTGGGCTGCATCCACCATCTCCAGGCAGCAGGATTCAAATACCAGTCGTTCGGTGTGTGCGATCCCGAACTTTTGGCACATTCACTCATCTTTACCAGCAACAGGTAAACCATCTATCCTGGGTTCATCACACTACAATCTCCAAAGTCATTTAGTACGTATAACAATATTGCAGAACTTTATCTGGTCTCCATCACTGCTACGAATAATTATAGTACAAGAGGATCGTATCCATGGGTCTATGTGTTAACAATGTATGAAGAGTTTGTAGGCATATTCAAAGCCATACTTAACATACAACCTATTGCATTGTCATAACTTAAGAGTTTAGATAATGCAGGACACAAAGTTAGATAAATTCAGGTCTGCATGAGTATAGGTAGACATTATATATATATATAATAAATAAACAATAGTGATACTACCTAAAAAGCCATTCTCTTGTGGCCAGAAGAACTTCCATATACATCAGTCAAAAACAACCCAAAAAGGTTCATCTCTGTAGATTTGTTACTTGACCACCTGATCCTAGATAGATAATATTCAGACCATAATATGAATGGACCCATACAAGCAATTTAAAAAGGGGCCATGTTATCCCCAGGATGCATTGCCCACCCAGGCCTAGTGATGGGAGAACATAAGACTGGTGTATGCAGAGCTGAGGGCTTCCAATCCATTGGATTTACAATTTAGCTGATAAACGTATTGATCTATAGATGAAATGTTATAGGGTTTCATCAATAATCATTTTTGCTGTAATGAACAATTATCCTTGAACATCATTTTTCTTTCCCCACTGATTGGAGTTAATGGTCTGTTTGAGCCATTTTTCACATATAAGCCTGGATCAGTCATTGGAATAAACATATGCTTCTCCTCGCAGATCAGCCAGATGGTCTGGAGCTCTTGTCTGGCTTTTCTCAGGGATTAATGAAGTGTCCTCGCTAGCCTACAAGTGTCTATTGAATGAATAGACGCTGGCACATACTGCCTTCAGTGTATTGTAAATGACATTTTCCCCCAATCGACAATGATCTTCCATTCTAATGCGCCTTGACATAATCTGAGACTGTACTGCATATTAACAGATATGCAAATCTCTCCCTGTTTACATGCCAAATGACAGATTGGGATCTTCTCTGTCCCTCGTACAGTAAATGGGATACAACAGCACCTCAGAATAAAAGACGTGAGGACACAGCTGCCGTTGTATGGAGCATTGGATTCCCGCTGGAGCCTGATACTTAATGGTTCACTGATCAGAAGCCATTTTTATGTCTCCCTGTACAATGATGAACGGTTGAAGTCTTCTCCTTCTGGTGCTGCTTGGTTTTATTCACTCTGTGCAGATGGAGAATATATTTATGGGAAAGTCAATGTCAGTTTTATTTCCCAGTTGCTCATAAAAGTACTTGGGATCTCCTCTTCTGTCAAGTTGGGATGAGTATGCCATATTGTATTCAGCCATTCCTTAAGCATCATGAACATGGTTGTATTGTCGCCCTGTACCAGTATGGACCAGTATAACAGCACTTATAGATCCCTAGGAGCCCATAATGCCCCTCTATATCTCTATCTCACTAATTTATCGCTTCATAACTTCCAATTTTCCAACCAGTTAGAGTAGAACAATGTAATCTCTCACAATAACAGTGGGAGATGCAGCTAGGAAATTAGATGAGGCAGCCGTACGTCATTGGAAACCTCTCCGGCAAAGTTCCTGTTTATGCTAGTAAGAACTTAGCAGAAGCGTTTTCTGGCATTGAACAGTTGCTAAGAGGACAACTTTCACCATCACATGTAAATCTCTGGTTGGTATTTAATACACCAACATGTCTGGTATTAAATACATTGGGGCACATATACAATTGGAACAAAGGTCTGTCCCTTTTGGTGCATACAAATAATTTTTGAGCTAAAAAGGCACATCTAACAATGGATTCACACCACTTTTGGACATATATATATATATTAAATATCTGTAAGGGTGTGTTTATACTTAAAAGATCTGCAGCAGATTTGATGGCGCAGATTTGAAATTGCAGATTCAAAGCAAATCAAATCTGGGCCATGAAATCTGCTGCGGATCTGCTGCAGATTCAATCTGCGCCATCAAATCTGCTGCAGATCCTGTACGTGTGAACGCACCCTAAAAGGGTATGCTATGGTGGGCCTATTCACTTTGGTGGATCAAACGTAGTCTGCAGGTGAGGCTCAAAAAACAGAAGCAAATGCGATGAATCTGCTTCAGGGTACAAACCCACTTGACGTATTTTGCTGCGTGAATCAGTCTTAAAAATAAGCAGGCAAAACGCAGGTTGGCTTTATACAATTGTTCTGCGTTAAAATACGCAATTGCGTATTTTTGAAGCGTGAAGCTACATGCGTTTTTCGCACAGGTTGTTAACAACTGATGCTTTGCTAACAACAAGCTTCACGCTTCAAAAATACGCAATTGCGTATTTTAACGCAGAACAATTGTATAAAGCCAACCTGCGTTTTGCCTGCTTATTTTTAAGACTGATTCACGCAGCAAATACGTCAAGTGGGTTTGTACCCTTAGGGTGCGTTCACACCTACAGGATCTGCAGCAGATCTGCAGCAGATTTGATGCTGTGTTCAGTTATTTAAATGAGAAGAGGGGAGACAGGGGGCGCTTCCTTGTGTAGAAAAGAGTGACCAGGTGGATGGAAGGAAGATCTGACAGGGATCCACTCACCTGGGTAGGTTGTGCAAATATTAGGCACAACTCTAAATGCAGCATGAAGGGGTGTACTCCGCAGCTGTACTGGGGGACATCACCACCGACGGTGGGAGAAGCAAATGCAGAAGTGTAGTCAAACGACTACAGGACCGAAGACCAAGTCCACACCAGAAACGATGAGCGCAGGAGTATATACAGTTTACACACGGCGGTGCAACCAAAAGTTATCCAAAAGTAGATGACGTAGTAAATCAATGTTCATTTATTGCAACGCGTTTCGGCCCTATATTATCTAACATGGGCCTTTATCAAGCATACAAAGCAGACACTGCATGAGGTATATATAGGCACAACTTGATGACATCATATGGGCGTTCCGGGTCAATGACCTCAGGAAGTCCAAAAACAAGGTAAACAAACATGAGCACATGGTAGACGAACATAAACAAATAGGTCCATGTGGCCAGGGTGGGCAGATATAAATACATGCTAAAAAACAATCAGGTAAAAAAATGTGTATAAATAAATATAAACTCATAATAAATAAATAAATATCAGTCCATGGGTCCATGAGATTCCCAAAGCATATCACTATGAGCTCATAGTAAAAGTACGTGAATGAGCAGGCATATGTTTTTTCACTTACATCACGGGATTGACCAGCACATAAAAAACATTAATCCAACTAGCTGTAGACGGTATAAAGTTACTGGGATACATGATTGGTTAGGAGAAAACATGATAGTATGAAATGAAATCCATAGTTTTACCGTGTTGGTGGCTATAACCCCCATCATAGCCAGACAGCCGGAGTCCCGATGATGTGGATGAGCGGAGTAATCTTCTCAGGCGTGTGACGTCATCCCGTCAACGCACGCTAAGTCCGTATGCTAATTCAGAGAGATGGAGTGGTCCGTCGGACGTGTGACATCATCACGTCATCGTACTCTACGTAAGTGTAGCGGTACGATATTCTTGAAAAATAGAGTAGTGTATATCAGGCACAAACTCTAGTGTTTAAGAATACTGCATTCTCAAATTAACGTAGCGTGTGCCTGATATACACTACTCTATTTTTCAAGAATATCGTACCGCTACACTTACGTAGAGTACGATGACGTGATGATGTCACACGTCCGACGGACCACTCCATCTCTCTGAATTAGCATACGGACTTAGCGTGCGTTGACGGGATGACGTCACACGCCTGAGAAGATTACTCCGCTCATCCACATCATCGGGACTCCGGCTGTCTGGCTATGATGGGGGTTATAGCCACCAACACGGTAAAACTATGGATTTCATTTCATACTATCATGTTTTCTCCTAACCAATCATGTATCCCAGTAACTTTATACCGTCTACAGCTAGTTGGATTAATGTTTTTTATGTGCTGGTCAATCCCGTGATGTAAGTGAAAAAACATATGCCTGCTCATTCACGTACTTTTACTATGAGCTCATAGTGATATGCTTTGGGAATCTCATGGACCCATGGACTGATATTTATTTATTTATTATGAGTTTATATTTATTTATACACATTTTTTTACCTGATTGTTTTTTAGCATGTATTTATATCTGCCCACCCTGGCCACATGGACCTATTTGTTTATGTTCGTCTACCATGTGCTCATGTTTGTTTACCTTGTTTTTGGACTTCCTGAGGTCATTGACCCGGAACGCCCATATGATGTCATCAAGTTGTGCCTATATATACCTCATGCAGTGTCTGCTTTGTATGCTTGATAAAGGCCCATGTTAGATAATATAGGGCCGAAACGCGTTGCAATAAATGAACATTGATTTACTACGTCATCTACTTTTGGATAACTTTTGGTTGCACCGCCGTGTGTAAACTGTATATACTCCTGCGCTCATCGTTTCTGGTGTGGACTTGGTCTTCGGTCCTGTAGTCGTTTGACTACACTTCTGCAGTTATTTAAATGAAATCTGCTGCAGAAAATCAGCTGCAGATCCTGTAGGTGTGAACGCACCATCAATGTGTTTCCTATACTAGCCGCACATGGCCTGTGAGTCTAGCCAATACCTTGGAACACATGGAGTTATTCACACAATCAGTAACTAGTTGATCGCTTCCATGATTTACAGAATACAGATATGTCTCCATCCCTAAAAGAAAGAAGAAGGGTCAGTCCAGTTTCATTTCCAGCACGACTGAGGCCGACACTGACAGGCTTTTTTAGCACTATGTAAAGTAAATGGTTTATTCTTCACTATGCTTAACTACTGGAAACTTTTCCTAATGCAGCTTTGTGTCCTTTCTGAGGTGTCCTTATAATGGTGTAATCTTGATATTTTCCCCTTGTCAGCACCATAAACCTGAGTGACACTTTCTATTTATCTCCAGCCTCTCCTATGCTGCTGAATGGAGTTCGGTGCTTGAATGTCACTTTTGCAGTTCTGACAGCCAGAGGCTTTAGTAAGGCAATGAATATAAATGCACTCGCTCTCCCTTTGGCAAGAAGGAGATTGGAAATATGCTGATTGTTGATGCATGAGGCTGACAGCAATGAAAATCGACTCTATAATCACATTTTCTGCTGCGCTATGTTAGCCGAAGTAATGGTTTGATTTCCATTGTGCCATTGTACATATAAAAAGTCACTGTAAATGTAAGTCGTTAGCTGTTCAGGCTTCACCCTCAGCATATGTCTATACTCTAGGGAGGGAAATGTGTTCCAGCCTCTTAAGTGGACAATGAAAGTGGCGTTTCTTGCTGCCAGAGCTATGTTGACATGAGTTTCACTTATCCCTAAACTGTGATTCTACAACTCCTAGCATATCTATATATAGCTGGGCATGCTGGGAGTTGTAGTTTCATGACAGACATAGAGAAACCAGTTGGTGAATTCTATTTCTTACTCTCCAACCCACTGTTATATAGGAAGGTTATGTAGGATGCAACATTTAGACTTTTTCTGTATAGTAATCGTATTCTGCTTTTTCCAGGTACACACATTCAGGGGTCCGCATTGGTGTGAATACTGTGCCAACTTCATGTGGGGGCTGATTGCTCAGGGAGTAAAATGCGCAGGTATGTATTGTAGTGTCTCCCGGAAACACAATGTGATCAAATACAAGCTTCACTTTTTGCCATATTGCTTCTAAGAAAGTTTTGGTGCAAGAATAGTTTGTGTCCAGTGTACCCATGACTTTGCAGACGTATTAAGGCCTTATTCACACGTCCCGTAAAGTTGTCCGTAATTGCAGATCCGTAATCACGGAGCACATTCATTTATATTGAGCTATTTATATAGTCCGTTTTAGTTTTGATCTGTAATCCGTTTCGTAAAAAAAAAGAAAAAGGACATGTCCTAGTGTGGAATGTCATTGCAGTACGGATTACCAATAGAAGTCTATGGGATCCGTATTTTTTACGGACGTTACAGATGTCAGGTCCCTTACAGCTGTAAAAAAACACGGATCAAATCTAAGCAAACTAGTACTGTTCACATTTTACGGAAATGGATGCCATTATGGATGCAAATACGGATTATTTTCCGCAGATCATGGAGAAAAAATAGCCGGAAGTTTTGCGTCCCAGAGGCCTAAGATATCCCTTTTAAATTTCAAGTTTAAAAGCATTGGTTTGTAGGCTACATTTAGCTGTGTCTTGGTACACCTATAGTGGAATCCTTTAAGCGGCCACATGGGATTAATCCAAACTCCACCATATTGTCTCCAGATTTAGTACTTTGACCATAGACTTTACAGGCCGTGTCATGTGTCAGTGGTGGACACATATAGCCTTGAAGTTTATTGAACTATATTGTTCATAGGATAATTTCATGGATCTTCCTGGACAATTGAAGTGTAAAATAACTAGCAGATTGGCTATTGTAACCATTGACCTTTTAAAATAGCAGCATGGCATATACCACTAATAGGGAAGATGGATTGTAGAAGTGAGCAGTGTGCGGCCTTTCATCCATCACACAGGACTGTAGGGAACTGGGGCAAAGACAATGCAGAGCACAGTGTAAATGGACATCTAGGTCTAAAACTGCTATTTCATTGCTCTAATGCCAATTGCTAAAAAGCACAATACAGCAGGATTAATAACCAGACATAAACATTATATACTTATAGGTTCAGATGTACTAGGAGTGCAGTTCATAGTGATATTAGGCTATACCATGCTTTTTACTTTATTATCATAGTCTAAAAATATTGTTAGTGTGAAAGACCAGATTTAAGCTCTACTATATATACTTGATGCAAGGTGTAAGGATGAGATGTCCTGAATATTCAAATGGACAAAAATAATCATCCCTGGATTTACTGTAAAAAGAAATGAACATATCCATGTGTGGTTTCGACATGTGTTGCAAATCAAGGGATGATGGCGGTGACAATTCCATTCCCGTACACCATCTGTGTTTATCTTCCACTCATTCAGTACATCTACTTTTATCCTGGATCCAGTTCAGAGTCTGTGAATGAACAGATTGATGACAAAGTTATGGGCCGGGTATATATATATATATATATATATATATATATATATATGGATGGGGGTGGAGAATGTTCAGTGGATAGGGAAGAGCACAGCTAATGTATTGGGGAATCCTGCCTAAGGGTAGAGAGATATGCAGTATGCGGGTGCCATGGCTGGTACCATGCAGAAAGCTAGAAGTGGCATTTGTAAGTGCTTTAGGCTTCTATGTAGAAATCTAAGCCAACTTCCCAACAATAATAAATTTCCACCAGGACCTGACAAATTCATGAACAAAAACTTGTGCAGAGAGGAGGAGGATGCTGAACTGTGGTTGAACTTAAAGGGATTATATAGGGTAGTAAAAATTATTTATTTTCCCAAGTAACAACCACCTTGTTCATGGGATATGCCCAGTTACTGCCTCTCACTCCTTTCAAGTGAATGGTACTGAGCTGCAATACTAGATGTAACCCATGGACAAGAGTGGCGCTGTTTTAGGACGAAACTGTATTTTTGACCATGGTCTGCCGGATACAGATGCAGGTATTTGAGCAGTTTGGACATTGGTCTGCATTTTGTCTGTGCTAAATAAAGTTGTATGTATTGTAATTTAGGGCAGACTAGGCAGAGTAAGGGCCCTATTCCACGGGACGATTATCGTTCGCATAATCGTTAACGATAAACGATCCAAACGACCGCTATTACGAAAGACCTGAAATCGTTCACCCATTTACATGGAAAGATAATCGTTACTTATGATCGTTCTTGCGGTCATCTTGTCGTCGCTATTGCGTTCGTCACTACTGCGAACGACCGAACGACTTCTTATTCAATGCGAACGATTTGCGAACGAGCAACGATAAAAATAGGTTCAGGTCTTATTAAACGATCAACGATTTCTCGTTCGGTCGTTAGTCGTTAACTGCTATTCAACCGAACGATTATCGTTTAGATTCGAACGATTTAATGATAATCTGAACGATAATCGGCCGGTGGAATAGGGCCCTAAAAGCTCTGAGAGAGAGAGGCAGACCCCTAAAGGTCAGTGACTGTAAATAGAAGGACATCATGATGGCTAACCTGTGTCTAGTAAAGCGTGGTATCATAGCTGGCTCCTTCCCAATACTCCAGGCCTTTGGGGTGGTTAGTTCCCTGTTCATGCAAAAAGGAAAGAAGTCAGTTCTATTCATAGTCCTATATGTTGTAGAGCCATCTGCAGCCTACGGTTCAGCTACAATGTCAGCTCATGTGGAAGCATTTTAATTCCTCAGTCTACTCGTGTGTAAAATATAAATGTGCTTGTGTATTTCATTTAATTCATGGCGTTTGTAGGTCATCTACTGCCGTAAATTCACTGCAGTTCACTTAATATCCATGAAGCAATCCATAAGCAGATAAACAGGGCTATTGAAGGCCGTGCACTAAGTGTATGTGCAATGGAGTCAAATGGGTTTAATGGATTTTTACATGACTGTGGTCAACTGAGTTTACCTGTAGTCAGATGCACTGTATTGCATTCTCTCCACTTTAGGGGTAAGAACAGAACAGAACAGAGCTGAGCTGGTAGTAGGTATACAAGGACTTTCTTTCCCTTACTTCTCTGGACAATAAAGCACATATTTCTCTGAGCAATACCATGACACAGTGCTATAGAAACTGCACTGGACTGAACAGGCTGAACTGTGCTGGGTGCTGATTTACACAGTACATTACTATAGATGGCATGTGGAAGAAGAAGTATCACTGGGTTCGCAAGGTGGTATGTAAGCAGAAAGGAAGGAAGTAAGAAACGGGTTACGGTAAACACTGAGCTGCTGCTGCTGAGAAGCTAAAGTGAGGGGGATTACACTGCAGCATTGGAGGGCAGTGCGGTGTAAACAAGTGTAAGATGCCTATAATTTTATGTGTGGTCAGAGATGAAAAGAAGCCTTGATTTACCTTTTGAGAAACAGTGTGGCTGATCTTCATCTGCCAGACAGGATGAGCGTGCAGGTACACAGCCCAGCATCTGACCTAGATACATGGTAAACCTCGCCCCTACTTCCTGTAATTTCTCCTGATCTAGCTGTTACTAGAGGCAGATTTTCCCTAACATCGGGAAGTGGACAGCAGATTTCAGAGAAGGGAGCCACCTAGTGGTCAAGACTTGTGATCTGTATTGTAGATATGTTAGAAACTTATGTAGGTTATTACATGGAGGGAAGTTTAAACAAAAGTGACTATTTAGTTTCTACTATAAGGAAACCTGAATAGTGTAAAACACATCTTTTCTTACTGTCTTGCCCTTTTGTATTCCAGCCGGAAAGCCTCAAGGCTTAGATCAAAGTCACAAACACACTATATAATAATACCTTTAGGTGATCTGAAGTCTCCTTACATCATAGGTCATGGAAAATGTTGCGTGTTTGTAAGCACCCTATCTTGTTTATACCTTGCACAAAATGTTAAGTGTTCATAATTATCAGCTGTCATCCTTCAATTTCCAGCGGTGTGACTGACGCTTTATGACAGTTCACTTTGACCTGCCAGTCCTGTGGATGGTACCACATTCCTATACTGTATGGCAGAATATATACTCATACAAAAAACATTGAGTGTAAAGCAGGCAAAAAATTTGAACATTTTTATTTAAACAATTAATTTACATAAAAAAAAATTATAAAAAAAAAGTCCCGGAGGTAGAGTAACACTGTAGTTTATGCCCACAAAACTCAGAAAGAAAGTGCAGGTGCTCCTATCTAAAAGAAAATTTCTCAACAACATACAGTGTATTCTAATCTGTATGGCTATGTATCTACATTCCATTCTCCATATCTTTGCATTTGTTTTCCAGATTGTGGTCTGAACGTTCACAAGCAATGTTCTAAGATGGTTCCCAATGACTGCAAGCCGGACTTGAAACACGTCAAGAAAGTTTACAGCTGTGACCTCACGACTTTAGTGAAAGCACACAACACAAAGAGGCCAATGGTGGTGGACATGTGTATACGAGAGATCGAGTCTAGAGGTGAGGCCCTTGTCTCTTTTCAGTAGCCGCACTACGTGATCTATTAGTCGTATTTTGTAAAGGAGTTCTCTAGTCACTGTATCTCACGTTACCACACATTTATTTCAACAGGGTTGAACTCAGAAGGATTGTACAGAATATCAGGTTTTACTGATCTCATTGAAGACGCCAAAATGGCCTTTGACAGAGGTACGGAATTTAATGATTTTTACAACTACTATGCCTAGTTAAATAGGCCTTAATGATCAGTCATAGTTTTTGATATCGGCAGCCATGTTTGAAAATTCAGTAGAATAAGACTTTATCAACTTTGAGGCTATGTTCCCTCTACGGGATCATAGCGGGGAAAGGCAGTCCTCTTGTTATATTGACGTCCATGAATAATGATCATGTTTATTATTTGCAGCTGTCAGTATTACAAGACGGCCACCGTTCCCCACTATGATCCTGTAGGGGGAACATAGTAGAGGCACAATCTAATTCTTCTAGGTTATGGTCAGGTTTAGCGACTACAAGAAGCTTCACGTCTGTTCTTATGGTAAAGGCCATGTTCATACTTGCTGCACCATCTCATAGCTGAACCCATTGCATTATGGATATTGTAAGTAGTTTGCAGACCTCAGTGGAGTATGTCAGGTTGTAGGGAAGGATAGCACTGCAAGCAGCGGGATTCTTTCTGTTAAATATGACAGAATCTGCGACTAAGGCTCCAGACAGAACATAGCCTTAGGATTCCATCAATAATTCAAGCACTATATCATGTCGATCCCTGTCTTTCCTTGTAGATGGTGAGAAGGCTGATATATCTGTAAATGTCTATGAAGACATTAACATTATAACCGGTGCACTGAAACTGTACTTCAGGGAATTGCCAATCCCACTGATAACCTATGACGCTTACCCCAAGTTCCTGGAGTCTGCAAGTAAGTATGGAAAATGCTTATGATAATAATTGTGTGGTCTCTAAATCTCAATGGTTTTTAACCCCATAAATAGTCAACAGATAGATATTAACACGTTAATCTTGTTGTTCTACCCCCCCCCCCCTTTTTTCATCTGTACATTTGACATACATTTTGTCGTCTTTCCATCCTCTTAAAAGGGGGTTGCCCGAGAAGCAGAAAACATCTCACTATTCATTAGGATTAGGTTTCTTATATCTTACTGGTATAGTCACTCATCTCTAGTCTTCAGACTTCTTAATAGTTTTTTTTTAATATTTTTAAACATATATCCATTTATTTTATTGCTTGTCGTCCTCTACTTTGTCTATGTTTTTTGTCTATTGGTATCCCGTCCTATGACTGATGGGCACCCTATGCTAAATGGGGGGAGCTGTAACTACTCTTAGTGGAAATGTTAGTAAACAATAGGTAAAATCATTGGTACTATTGACAATGGTCATTGTCCTTTTTCTAAACCTCCACAACGCTTCTGACATGCAATGCGATCAGTAGAAGTCCTGCTGCTGAAACCCTGAACAATTGATAGAAGAAACGGACAGAATCGTATTTTATCTGCCGAGACCCCCATTTCTATAATGTGTCTATGACATGTCATACATAAGTAGTTCAAAAGTTTAGATACACTTGAGGAATATACACAGGGTTGTGTATGTTGTACACTTTCCTGTTCATATAGGGTTGAATCCCCTTGTAGCGATCAGATACCTTTCTTCAGTGTTTGGTTTATTTTGTAGATTAACCCCTTCTTCTTCTTCTCTTTCAGAGGCTGTGGACCCAGACGCACAGTTAGAAGCTCTTCATGAAGCTTTGAAGCTGCTACCTCCTGCACACTGTGAAACACTGCGGTATCTCATGGCCCATCTGAAAAGGTAAATACATCTAAGCACACATCAAATGCTGCAATCCTTTTGGAAGTACGCAGTATATTTCAGAATTAAAGCTCTTCTTAGTCCTACCCCGGGAGGAGGAAATGATTCCATGCCCACTGGCTGTGAAAGCGTTTTTCAGTGTGCCAGGTTCCCAGGGCTCTCACCACATTATCTGCTAATTGGTCACGCTGAGCGACATGATACATTTCCTGTAATCCCTTTTCTTTATCATGGCATGCAGTCCCATTATAGAGCTGTGCTGCTGACTAGATAACAGAATTAGCCTGTGTTAAAATGGAGCCAAAACAAACACCGAATAGGGACAATGTACTGTAATAATGCAGAAATACATTGCACATGGATAGCACTCACCTTCTTGTTTAAAAAAAAAAAAAAAAAAAATTAACATAGCAAATGTGTTGTGTGGCATAAAAAGGGAAAGCTGTTCCAATAAATCAGATTGGTGTTTAGGGAAGGTCTTTGCTTTCTTCTTCTTTAACACAGGAATTTTAATTAGACTGTATTCTCCTATCTGGATAATGCAGACGTCACTATGATTGTGAAGGCCTTATTCAACGGCATGATATTCGGCCGATAATCGTCCCGTGGAATAAAAGGCGACGATCAGCTGACATCGTTCATGTCGGCTGATAGTTACAGTCGTTTGTCTTTCAAGGATGTTGAAAAACAAAAGACTGTGATAGCAGCGATCTGCTGCCGTCGCTCCATGGAATAGGCAGCAGACCGTCGCTATCCTCTATGGGCTGCCCGAAAGATCTAGTGAGGGCCCGCGGCCCCTTCCGCAATCACCCACTCCCTGCCGCGTGTAATGCCCCTCTATGATGTGGCTCCATTGATGGTACATACTCATTAAATGTATTTTTTTTATACCCTTTAGTTTCAGTGAAAGGATTTTCCATCTATTAGGACAGGATATGTGTATGGTCTCCAGGGTCTGAGTGCTGTTACCTCTCACAATCTCAGGAATAGGGGTCCCAAGTCTTCTCTTGGACTGTAGCAGCAGTCACACATGCACAGATCTGCTCTGTTCATTGATTATCGGGACTACCGGAGATGGCACTGTACTCAGCTGTCTCCCATAGTCCCATAGACTGTAAATGAATTAGCTGTGAAAACATGTGATCACTGATCTATTTAGAAAAGTTGCTTGAGTGCTCCCATTCTTGACATCACAGGGATCCAGCCACTGGAACACTTAACCCCTATTATGTATCAAGTGTTGATGGTGAGACAAACCCTTTAAAGAGGTTATCCAAGTTTAGAAAAATATACCTGCTTTTTTTGCAAAAACAGCACCATCCCTGTCCTCAGGTCGTGGGTGGTACTACAATTCAGTACAATTCACCTTAATAGAACTGAGGTGCAAAACCCAAACTGAGGATAGAGGTGGCGCTGTTTCTGGAAGAAATCAGCCATGTTTTTCTGAGCCTGGATAACCCCTTTAAGGTATCTTTTTTTACATGGATTAACACTTTCAGAGGCATATTTACTGCTTTGGATTTCCTCCACCATAGAACTCCCCCCATATGCATTACGTAGTCAACCTTTCCTTTAAATAACCAGCATGTGACACTTCTTTACATGTATGGCTGGATGGAGCTTATCTCAAGGGGATAGAGAATCCGAACCTAGAGGGTTGAGCTTCTATTTATAAAACCCCTTTAAGGCTGTCTATTGGCCAGTAAACAGGCTTGGCTCACATGATCTGAGGGGCTCCCCGCAGCAGCACTGTCCCCCGCTGTCAGCTTATTGATGGTTGAAGTGCCATCTTATAAGGACACCGTAACTCTCCATCATCTCAGTTATCTGTGTTTCCACTATTACTTTCCTTTGTAAGTGCGATAATAAAACGATAACACTTATGATCAGCATTGACCTTGTCCTACCCATGACGCTCTAATCTGTGAACATTCGTGACAACCTCTATACAGATTGCTGGATCACACGTTCAATCACACAGTCCTACAACGGACAGTAATGCAGATATGCCCAGTTTGGCTTTTCGGATTCTATTAAAGTAAATGCATGTATAATTAGAGTAATTCTGGCTTTCTTACACTTCAGCATGACAGTCCTTATTTCCACTAAATCATTAGACAGGATTGCCTCGGCCTTTATTGCCGTCAGCCAATATATATGGCGTGCCGGAGTCCTCTGGGCATCAGTGTGACAGCAATGAGACTGTGTCCTAGCAACCCATAATAGGTCTTTCCCATTGAGTAATGTCACAGCCTGTGATAAACTAAAACAGAAAAGTCCTTTCTGCTTTTGGGGCACGAGTGGATTTATTTGCATGTTCTGGTTTGCCTGCAATGCCCTACAGATAACCCCTCATTTACATTCACGACAGGAATAATGAGATGTAATTTTGTGTCCCCCGCAGGGTAACGCTTCACGAGAAGGACAACTTAATGAACGCCGAGAACCTTGGCATAGTGTTTGGACCAACTCTCATGCGAGCGCCGGAGCTGGATGCCATGGCGGCACTAAATGACATCCGTTACCAGAGACTAGTGGTGGAAATGCTCATCAAGAACGAGGACATTTTATTCTGAAGGCGAAAGCAGTATTTCCCGGAAGATGAAGGATTGTAAAAACCCTACTGCATAAAGTGTACTTGTCACCTGTGTATAGTGGGGCAACCATTGTTAGTAGTCCGGAAACCATCACTAGGCATGAAGCACTTTGCGGAGGCAGCCATCTTGTAGACAGTATTTAGTAGGTCTCCTCCTCTCAGTTTGCAAAAAAAAAAAATTCACTCGAGCACGAGGAACTTTCTGGAGTTCAGTGCGTTACGGGGTGAACCAGAATTCCTAAGCATGCGGCCTATGGGATCATTACGAGCTAGTCACATCACTGAGGCATGAGGCACTTTTTGCCTCCACTTTATCAAGGCTAAGGGTACACTTTACTAGTGCTTTTTATGTACACAGGGCAGAAATAAAGCAGTTTTTTTTTATATTGTTTTAGCTGTGGCAATCAATGCTATTGTGAAAGCGGTAATGTCTGCTCTCCACCATTACCGCTCGGTGTTTACAGTGTAACAGGAATTGTAAATGGCTGCATGTATGTCTCCGTTTTTGTCGGAGCTCTCCTTCTAGCTAAACGGGTCGTGACTAAATCAGCATGTTTGTCCCCTGATGTGACATTATTGTGGTTCTCTCTTTTATGTTCAGCATAATCCTATTAGGATAATACGTTTGTAAATCGGTTACCTTAATAACATTTGCATCGCACAGTTTTCTCTTCCTTTGATCTTTTTTTTTTCTTTCTATTGTTTTTTTCTTTTTTTTTGCCATAATATGGCAGGTTCATTATTTTTTTTTTCTTTTTACACGAATCAAGAGCTTGAGTTTTTACGATGTTTACTGATCTGTTTGGTGATGGCAGTACATGCTGCAATGGTTTTTTTTTTTTTTTTAAATGTATTTTTGTATTTTTCATCTGGCATGCATCTATTAATTTATTAAACCTAGGTTTTAGAAAAATCATGTCTGTGTGTTAACAGTCTGTATGGAAACATGGATTCACTGAAGAGGATGAATACAATATCCTAAGGGTTAAGAATGGGTCTTATAATGCTCCGACAAATACATTGTTTGTAGTCCGGCGATACAAATAATATTTTTTTAAAAAGCAGATTGACTTAAAAAATATAAAAAGAATCGTTGTATTGTTGATGTCACCAAGCCCAAAAGAATCGTTGTATTGTTGATGTCACCAAGCCCAAGTGTATGATGATTAACCCCTTAAAGGGAACCTGTCACCCCCCGTGCCGGGGTGACAGGCTCCCGACCCCCCGTTAGAGACCCCTATACTTACCTCATCCCGCCGGGTCCCGCTTCTGGATTCGGTCGGGTCCCGGAGATCTCAGCCGCTGCAGCCCGGCGCGCGTGCTGACAGATGAGTCCAACACCCATAGAGAATGACGGAGCGCTGGACTCTCCTGTCATTCTCTATGGGTGTTGGACTCATCTCTCAGCGCGCGCGCCGGGCTGCAGCGGCTGAGATCTCCGGGACCCGACCGAATCCAGAAGCGGGACCCGGCGGGATGAGGTAAGTATAGGGGTCTCTAACGGGGGGTCGGGAGCCTGTCACCCCGGCACGGGAGGTGACAGGTTCCCTTTAAGGTCAAAGCCAATTTTCGTTTTTGCACTTTTGCTTTTTCCACTTTGTTTAAAAGGCCATAGCGCTTGCTTTTTTTTTACCTAGAGATCCACATGAACCCTTATTTTTTGCGAAACCAATTGTACTTTGCAATGACAGGCATTATTTTTCCATAACATATGCTGCGAAACTGGAAAAAAATCATTTGCGCTGTCAAATGGGAAAAAAAGGAATTTGTTTTGATTTCGGGGCATTTTGCATTTACGCCGTTCGCCCTATGGTAAAACTGACTTGTTATGCATGTTCCTCAAGTTGTTACGATTACAACGATATGTAACTTGTATAACTTTTCTTGTATCTGATGGCTTGTAAAAAATTCAAACCATTGTTAACAAATATATGTTCCTTAAAATTCCCAGGCTTATAGCGCTTTTATCCTTTGGTCTATGGGGCTGTGTCAGGTGTCATTTTTTGCACCGTGACATGTACTTTCTATCGGTACCTTGATTGCGCATATGCGACTTTTTGATCACTTTTTATAAAAAATTTTCTGGATTTGATGCGACCAAAAATGCGCAATTTAGCACTTTGGAATTTTTTGGCGCTTACGCCGTTTACCGTGCGAGATCAGGAATGTGATTAATAGTTTGGGCGATTACTTTTACTATTTATTTGTTTATTTATTTATATTTATAAAATGGGAAAAGGGGGGTGATTTGGACTTTTAATAGGGGAGGGGATTTTTTATTAATAAAAAAAAAACATTTTTACGTTTATCTTTACTTTAAGTAGAAGTCCCCCTGGGGGACTTGTATATAAACAGCAATGATCTCTCATAGAGATCAATGCTGTGTATATACACAGCAAAGATCGATCAGATCGGTCATAGATTGCTATGGCCTGCTGCAGGCGATAGCAATCTATTGCCGAGCTGGGATCAGCGTCATTCCGACGCTGAGGCCCTGCATGGGCAGAAGAACGGATCTCCCCCCCCGCGATCGTATCGCGGGGGGGATATCCGTCCCACTAGACACCAGGGACATGTGGATCAAAGCCTCTTAAGTGCAGCTGTCAGGTTTGACAGCTGCATTTAGAGGCTTATTTAGCCGGCGCGGTAACGGGACCCGCGCCGGCTAATAGAGGCGCTCCCCGGGTGCACATGTCAGCCGGGATCAGCGCCGCTCTGAACACCCCCCGTGGCACCATGACGTATCAGATACGTCATGGGTCGCTAAGGGGTTAAAGGTGTGCCACTGCTTTATTATGATTCTATTGGCAGACACACTTCACCGACACAACACCATGTGATAGGGATACAGTCTTAAGCCCCTATTACACGGTGTGATGCAGAGGAGCAAACGAGCACCGACCTCTCAGGTCAGCGATCGCTTCCTCCTCAATCCCCGCTCGCTGCCGGCGCTATTACATGCGTCAGCAGCGAACGGGTAAGAGCTGGGGGTGGGGGGGGGCACAGGGAGCTGCAGAGGTGGCTGCTCAGGTGATCGCTAGATCGTCCGTGCAGCCCATAGAAGGTAGCAGTGGTCTACTGCTGCCGCTTTTGTTCCACGGGCGACGGCAGCAGATCGTTGCAATAGTGATTGTTTACATTTCAACAAGTTGAAAGACGACAATCGGCCGACATCGTGCATGTTGGCTGATCGTTGTCTTCTATTACACAAAGTGATTATCGGCCAGAACAGTCGGTATAGGCCGCATACGGCCAATAATCGTGTAATAAGGCCTTTTTACTTCGTTTACACACACATATTTTTTTTTTAACAGATTGTTTAAGCCCAAAGCCAGGAATTGATCTAAAAAGAGGAGAAATCTCTGTGTTTCCTTTAGGACCTGTTCTCTGTTTTATAGTCTGTTCCTGGCTTTGGCTTTAAAAATCTTTCAGATAAATCTGTGTGTAAATGTATCCTTAGATAGTAGTGTTTATCCATATATGCTTAGTTTATTGTCCTAGATCAATGATGGCGAATCTATGACACGCATGTCAGCACTGACACCCGTAGCCATATTCGCTGACATGTGGCCGCTTACAGAGAAGTATCCGTGGCTGAGAAGGACTCCGGCACAGCCACAATGACAGCAGCTGCAACCTCTGGCAGTCCTCCCTGGCCTGGCAAGCTCCTCGTACCACAGGACGTGTGCTCCACCTCAACCTGCACTCTTTGCTGACTGGAAGTGTGCACTACAGCCTGCCACAGCTGCGCCAAGCGCCTACACAAGCAAAGCATTCCCTCCTAAAGAAGGAACCAGACCGTTCAGTATGTGGGGGTGAGGTTTCTGGGCAAAGGAATGGGGAGGGGCAAGGGGACTGGGGTGTGTGTGTGTGCTGGTGAAGGGATGGGGACAGGGGGACTCGGTGTATGCTGGATGGGGGCAGGGGGTGTGCTGGTGAAGGGATGGGGACTGGGGGGATATATTTTTGTTATTTAAACTATAAATATTGTGAATTATGTTTTTGTTTTTTTTTTTTTTTTTTTTTTTTTTTGTCAAAGTGACACACCAACCAAGTTATGATCATTTTTTTGCCAAATTTTGACACACCAAGCTGAAAAGGTTGCCCATCACTGTCCTAGATAGTGCTCAGCTTCAAAGATAAGAGTCCAGAGGCACTCAACATATACAGCCGATCATTATTACAAGCTTGTGAGATGTGAGGATGCACCAACCCAAGTCACGAGAAAACGGCGTAAAACGGTCATAGGCAGAGAGTCCTCACGTCTCACAAGCTTGCAATAAACTATTCATTTACATAGGTACTTACTCTATTGGATCTTAATCACATCTGCATGCTGCAAGCAGTGTAAACACTGTGTCCCTGTGCGGATGTTATATAAAATAGGCATTAATATCTATGTTCTGATAACAAAGCCATTCTCCACATTTCATGTTACATGTATGGCACATATAGATAGTGACTTGGGGCCTCTACCTGGTGGCCATGCATGTGTGTGACTCTTCAAGACTACGGGAGTAACTTACTGGGTATAAAATATAGGTGGCATAGGGGATACTCACCTATCCTGATCTCCCCAGTTGTTGCACCAAAGCTCCAGGTTCTTTTGATTTGCTTTTTTAGCCAATCATTGATGTGGGTGGGACAAGGCTGCAGCTAGTAATAGAATGAGCAGGCAGTTCCTGTGGGATGATGCTTCACAGGATCCAGGAAGTAGTAGTAAGGAACATGGATCTGGGTAGGTGAGTATAACTTGTCATATTTACACCAGCCCCAGGTGTATATTATCCCTGGACAACCACTTGCCCTAATTTAAAAACATGGTTGCTTTCTGCTAAAAACAGCACCACACTTGTCCACTGGCTTTTTTATACTATCACATTAATACTCCACTGCAATTGCAGACCCTACCACTACACAGATATGGAGCTGTTTGTGGAATAAAGAACCATGTTCCTACAGTTATGGACATTTTCCTTAAACCTTTTAGGGCCTGTGTGGAGTCAGACTTTGAGGGGATTGCCATAGGAAGAAAGAGACAAAGGCTCCTATTACACAGGCCAATCAATATTATAAATGAGAGCCGATCTGCTAGATCGGCACTCGTTTAATGGGCCTATTACCTTGTAATTGTATAGCAAGGGCTGCATGAACATTGTTAGCGATGTCCGTGCAACCCTTGCCCAAACAGTTAATACATTACATTACTATTAACTGTTTGTTCGATCATCAGCCATAGGCCGCGCATCGCTATTACATGTAGCGATGCAAGGTTGGCGGCCAATGATTTTTAGGTCTGGACCCAAAGAGACAATCAGCCAATGATCATTTTATCAGCTGATCGTTGTTTCTTACATGGAGCAATAGGCTGAATTGGGCGGATGATGACTCCACGTAAGGGTCCATTTACAAAGGTTGTTTGACAGATTATCTGCCAAAGATAGAAACAGAGTATAAACAGAGATCAGGTCATAAAGGAAAGCCTGAGATTTCTCCTCTTTTCAAATCCATTCCTGGCTTTGGCTTCAGATCTTTGGCAGATAATCTTTCTTTGTAAATGGACCCTAATAGGGCCTATTAGGGCCCTTTTACACAGAAAGATTATCTGCCAAAGATTTGAAGCCAAAACCAGGAACACAGATCAGGTTATAAAGGAAAGCCTGAGATTTCTCCTCTTTTCAAATCCAGTCTTGGCTTTGGCTTCAAATCTTTGGCAGATAATCTGTCAGATAATCTTTCTGTGTAAAAGGGCCCTAAGATCCTACTACTGGATATTCTGGAATAAAAAAAATATGGTATTTATTCTGACAGGATTCAATATATGCTCTATACCATGTGAACAAGCAGTGTAACCCATTCTGAAATTCAGTTTTTCAAGGATAGTGTCTGTACGATTATCAGGATTTTGCAATCTTTCCACAGAGACTGAAAACAATAGAAGTGCGGTTCTATACACCTTCATCCATTCAGGGATCACTGTTGTCTCACTAGGACACTTAGGGTCCATTTAGGGCGGGTTCACACTACGGAATTCTCACGGACAATGTCCGCGGAATTCCGTCAGCTGTCCGCCCGCACATCTGTGCGCCTTTCCGCCGGCCCCATAGACACCATTCTATGGGCCGGCGTATTCCGCTATACGCTGAAAGAAGTGTCATGTCACTTCTTTTAGAGGATCGCGGAATAAGCCGGCCCATAGAATGGTGTCTATGGAGCTGGCGGAAAAGCGCGTGCCCGTGCGGGCGGACAGCTGATGGAATTCCGCGGACATTGTCCGGGAGAATTCCGTAGTGTGAACCCGCCCTTACACAGAAAGATTATCTGCCAAAGATTTGAAGCCAAAGCTAGAAACAGACTATAAACAGAGATCAGATCATAAAGGAAAGCCTGAGATTTTGCTTCTTTTCAAATCCATTCCTGGCTTTGGCTTCAAATCTTTGGCAGATAATTTTTCTGTGTAAATGGACCCTAACTCTTAAATGATCATTGGCACATTGGTGTCCCGACAGCCATCTTCCTATGTAATTAACAACTGCTTTTAATTAAATGCATCCCACACATTGGCCGCCCTTCCCCCAACATGTTTTGCCATTTAAATGGCTTCATCAGGGGACTGAAATGCAGCGAGAATGGCCATTCTTAGTATTTTAGCTCCCTGAAGAAGAAGCTAACAACTAATGGGTATGAGCATGAATACCTGACCCCAGAGGAAACAGAATACAATAAGATCCTAGGGGGAGATTTATAATTCTGGTGTAAAGTAGAATTGTCTTAGTTGCCCCTGGCAACCAATCAGATTCCACCTTTCATTTTTCAAAGAATCTGTGAGGAATGAAAGGAGGAATCTGATTGGTTGCTAGGGGCAATTAAGACAATTCTACTTTACACCAGTTTGATAAATCTCCCCCCAGTACCTATGCCTAAGAAAAATGACCATAATAAAAATAACACAGTACATGCGCAACATTTGTAAAATGTGGAAATGAAAACAGGATAAAGTAACCCTAAGGCCTCATTCACACGATCTGCTTTACAATGACTGGAGGAGGATCATGGCACGGATCTCCTATAGAATACAGCCCCTCGCCGCTCGGCAGCCGAGATGACAGGAGTGCAGAAGACAACTACTTGCTTATTCCCCCGTGCTGGTCGTGCTGTGATCCGCACTAGGACATGTCCTATTTGTTTGTGGTGAGAGACCACGGATAATATCACAGGACGTGGGAATGCAGCGTAAGGCTGGGTTCACACTGTGTTGTTTTTTTTTTTTGTCTGTTTAATGGATTCGGTTTATGGAAAAAACGGATGCGATTGTGTGCATTCGTTTCGATCTGTTTTTCCTTTGACTTCTATTATAAGAAAAATTGATCTGTTTTTTTTTTTTTGTTTGACCGTGTTTTTCTGTACCTTACAAGTAACCTTTTAAAGACAAATCTGTAAAACAAACTGCAGTGTAAACCCAGCCTAGGCATGTAAAAGGTCTTTATATAGGAAAGTATAATAAATTATCTAATCAACACAACAATGGAATATATCCCATAATATATGTCATTAAATTTATGTGGCATCAGTTACAATCAGTTGCCATAAGTTTATTAAATCAGTTGTGATCAGTTTTTTTCCTCTACATACAGGGGCCATCTATTATAGGGGACAGCAGCACAGGAGTAGATGGCCCCCTGTGAGGTGTACCCCTAAAGTAGATGATCTACTTTAGGGGTACACCTCACAGGGGGCCATCTACTATAGGGTCAGCTGCTATAGAAGGCAGCATCAGAGCAGATGAACTACTAAAGGTGAGCGGGGGGAGACGCAGGGCCGTATTTACCACTAGGCACCCGTGGTCCGGTGCCTAGGGCAGCACCTTGCAGGGGGACAGCACCAGGGAGCAGGGGGACAGAAAAAACTAATTTTTTTGTTTTTATTTTTTTAGTTTCCCTCCTCCCGTTCAGACTTGCCAGTAAATCTGGTGTCTTTTCCAGGGGGGTGGGGGTTATGGTGGTATTGGTCAGGTCTGGTATCGTCAATAGGTGCGTGAAGATGGGGCGTCTTCAGGTTTAGTGCCTAGGGCAGCAGCAGCTGTTAATACAGCCCTGGGGAGACGGGACAACTGACATCAGAGCCCTCTACTGTGGACAGCAGGACACGGGGACATCTCCTGCCAGGGGTCACTGTGCTGCACAGCTGGGGTCACAAGGGTTATTTAGGGGCTGGGGGCCCCTCTCCTTGGAGTGCCAGAGGCAAAAGCAGGACGGTGCATAAATGCATGCGTCGGTACCATCAAGGCCTCCGGTGCTCCATAGACTTCAATGCATGTGGCCTGCCGCATCACCTGACCGGCGGTGCATCAGGACGCTGCAAGATAAGTTCTGCTGCACAAGCCGCCCGGCGATTCGGCGGCACTATATGCGTTTCCCTCCAGGGCTTTTTGCCTGCACTGGAGGAAAACGCTGCCGCACCGCTGGATGAATGTAAACCCAGCCTTAGCTGCATGGCTTCTTCTGTAACTCCCATAGAATATAACAAAGAGGACTGTAATAGAGATGAGCGAACCCCGAGCATGCTCGAGTCCATCCAAACCCGAGTGTTCGGCATTTGATTAGCGATGGCTGCTGAAGTTGGATAAAGCCCTAAGGCTATGTGGAAAACATGGATATAGTCATTGGCTGTATCCATGTTTTCCAGACAACCTTAGAGCTTTATCCAACTTCAGCAGCCCCCGCTAATCAAATGCCGAACGATCGGGTTCGGATGGACTCGAGCATGCTCGAGGTTCGATCATCTCTAGACTGTAATATTGAGGGATGTAGTCATCTTCCTGTAACCACCATAGGAGTTCTCTATTACAATAGACTTGTTCAGAGAGACTTTTCTGAGCCTGCTTGTTTCTATGTGGCTGATCTAATCCAACTATTACATTTACAATGTTCATTCACAGTATTTACTGTTTAAGACAGAATTGTGTAATGAAATGAATCTATGTAGAAGGAAGAGGTTTCCCAAAGGACAGCGCCGGCAGATGGCAACTTAATGCTTAAATGAGAGGATTTATTCAGGTATCGCAAGGTCCAGATGTGTGGATTTGGGCTCAGTGTTGTGTATGATATATAGGACTATATTGTGAACAGAATTTAAAGGGTTTGCTAAATGTAGGCTAGAAGCACATTACTACCCAGACACAACACAGATGCGTATATTCTTTTTGTGGATTCGGGGCTTCATCTGCCATCACTGCTACCTAGAAAATATCTTATGGTCAAGTATGGATTTTTATTGCCATAAGGAGGGAGGGAAAAGGTCCTGCAGATACAGCTAGTTCTCCTTATCAGCTGGAATGTACATCACCCAATATGGTGAAACCTTGTTTACCTCAGTAGCAGACAGTGTATGTAGTGTTAGTGGGTATCATATAAAAAAAAAAAAAAATGCCAGCACTCCATCAACACTTGTTCACACTACCGTACAGACAAAAACAAAGAAATGCTGCTGCAAGTGTCAGGACTCACCGCATATACAGTACTCCCTCCAGATTACACAGGATAAAAACCTGTTCTAAAGATTTTTTAAAAATTAGGTTCTTCGCAAACCATTTGGTCAAATAGAGTGTCCCATCTCCCTGCGTTAATCTGAAGCGATGGTCCCTATACTAGCAATGGCCTCTCTTGGACTACAAGTCAACAAGTGTTACGGTCTATTTACAAAACAACTTTTGGCGTACTGTATCAAAAGTATGATATGTCAAAGTCTAGGTGCTCAGATCTTCATTAATTGCAGACAATGTTTATAGACCCAATTGGGCAGATATTGCCCTATGTAATACAGCCAGCCTTCATCCAATGCACTATGGCTGATCGCAGCTCACACCCGCTCTCGGCTGCGCACATCTCCACTGCTCCCATAGACTTCATTCTATGGTATGACAGATTCCGCTGTCCGCCCGAAGAATGAACCCGCTCATTCTTTGGGCGGACATCGGAACCTGGCAAATCATAGACTGAAGCCTATGGGACCAGCGGAGATGCGCACGTCCGCGAGCGGGTGATACACCGGGATTCCGTAGTGTGCACATACCCTAAGGGTAGCATAATCTAGTGACAAAATCTGAACAGCTGAGAAGCTGAACAGAATGATGTATCACTTACATTGTTCTGTGCAGCTGATCCTCCTGAATAACATGGACAATAAGTAGTCCTCTCCATTATGTGCATGAGCTCAGTAGTCCTGGATATTCATGAGAAGCAGAAAACTCCACCCACCAACTGGTGATTGGCCGTTATCTATCCATGCTGTGTATAGGCGGCAACTGAGAATCAGCAACTGGAGGGGGGGGGGGGGGGCGGGATTCAGCAAGAATCCTATTCTTCATATTAGAAAAACGGCTGAACAGAATGATGTAAGTAATACACTAATCTGTTCAGCATTTCTGTCACTAGTTTATGCTGCCCTCATTTAAGGTGGCATAAACCTAGGGACATATTCCCTTTCAGCTGTTCAAAATATAATCTGCTGTTGGCCACACATCTCCCTGTGTAATAGGGGAGATGTTGGTCGCAGTCTCCACATGCAGCATACTGCTGATTTATGGAAAGTGCTGCATGAATAACCTAATGATGCAAGTGTAGCCCTAGCCACATGATTATGAAACCATGTAATAAACTTTGCAAAGTGCATCGCAACCCCTGTGTTTCCGCCTCTACAGAGCTGCATCTTCATCCCTGTGTTTCCGCCCCTGGAGGAAAGTAAAACTAGAGTAAAGTATGGCGGCAGGTGCTTGTGTCACCATGTTAAAGGGGTATTCCCCCCCCCCCAAGAGCTAAAAAAAAATAAAATGCTTCTAAACTTAGCTGGTCTCCTAAGTCCCTCTGAGTATTTTGAGCCGCCTCCCGTCTTTCTAGCTGCCACCCTTCCTGAGTTACAAGTTTTTCTAAAGGTGCTGTCAGGGAAACTTAATTTCCCATCATGCATTTCTTCTCCCTGATGAGCTGATTATGTTGTAGCGGAGCTGACTATGTGACCATGTTGTAGCAGAGCTGACTATGTTGTAGCAGAGCTGACTATGTGACTGTGTTGTAGCAGAGCTGACTATGTTGCAGCAGAGTTGACTATGTTGAAGCAAAGCTGACTATGTTGTAGGGGGAGGAATGGTGGTGGCAAACGTGGTGTCACTGTGCCGGGACGTTACTCAGGAGCTGGAGCGGCGTCGGAGGGGGCTGATGCACTCAGAGGGGGCTTGTGGGATGTCGGGTCCCCAGCTAATGAATGTGCTGTGTCTAATGCACTGAAGATGGTGGCAGGATACCAGCTGGCCAGCAGGTGGTTTGCGGAGGGAGCGGGGCTGCCGCGGGCGGGCAGGCGGGTGATTTGCGGGGTGGGGGGCGTGTGCCTCGTGTGGCCACCAGGTGATTTGCGGTGGGTGCTTTGCGGGCGGCCAGCAGGTAATCTGCGGGCGGGCAGCATGTGTGCCGCGGGCAGCCAGGAGGTGATCCGTGGGCGGGCAGCCTGTGATTTGCCGGCGTCCAGGAGGGGCTTCACGGGCGGCCAGCAGGTAATTTGCGGGGGGGGGGGGGGGTTGTGTGTGCCGCAGCCAGCCAGCAAGCTGGTTATTATTCGTCGGGGGTGGGGGGTCTGGCGGGGGGGTCGGGTGCCGCAGCCAGCAGGTGATGTGCAGGGGGGATGTTGTGCCACAGGTGATGTGCGGAGGAGCGGGGGGAAGGTTGTGCTGCAGCCGGCTAGCAGGTGATGTGCGGGGGTTGGTGCCACGAGCGGCCGACCGGTGATTTTCCGGGTAAGGGGGTGCCGCGGGTGGCCAGCAGGTGATATGCGGGGGGGGGGGGGGCCAGAGCCCACAGTGGGGGGGAATGGGGTTGCACGGTGTGAGGGGCGGGCTGCTTTCAGAGAGGGAGACAGTGAGTAACAGCAGCTGTCAGAGTCTCACTGTCCTTCCTCACTTCCGTGGAGTGGGTTAGAAGCGCTAACCCAGCCCATTGAAGAGATGGAGGACATGTTATGCCGTCTCGGAGGGTGCAGGCCAGGAGCAGGGAGCGTGTCGGGTTGGATTGAGAGCTAATTCCATGCATTCGGTGGGGGTGAATGCACTAGATAAAAGCAAAACTGTGCAGAATCCATAATAATTTTATATTGGAAAGATGTAAAGCTACGGGTGGGCAATGTATTAATGCAAAAATAATTTTTGGGGGAATACCCCTTTAAGGTGTCCTCAGAGACAAAAAAAAAAAAAAAAAAAAGAGGGTAAGTTGGCAGCGCTCTTATGCCTCTGTTCACACTGTAGGTTGCACGCTGCATGTGGCTAAAGTACAGACAAAAAAAACCCCATAAAGTGCAACAGCAAAATACAGATGCAAGTGCTTACCGTATACACTCCCTCCGGCATACGCATGATAAAAACCTGCTCTGTTGATATTATAAATGAGGATCTTAGCAAACTATTTGATCAGACGGAGTGCACCATGTCACCATGATTATCCTGACGAGGGCAACCGCTACTGTTGCTGAAACGCGTTGATTACTTTTTTGGTCTCACCAAGCACCCGTACAAACAGTGACGTCACTCAACCGGCACTACTCAAGCGTAGCCCACTGCGGAGTAGTGCCACCGGCCGGGCGGTTATATTAACCATCTTGTTGGCAACTAACGTTACCAAGCATCTGCAAAAGATCTACAACTGATATATACACTGAAAACTACGGAAAGCATTTCGCAGGAAGATAACCAGGTAATCAAAATCATCTATTTCATATAGCAATGTACTACTACTAACAGCATTACACATAGGATTGCCTATATATTGCGCTTAATGTCAATAAAAATTTTTATATAGAATTTACATCTCATTGTACATAGCAGACAGCAAATAACTGGTTTTCATTTTTATTTCTTTCAGTATCATCGGATATTGGTGCCAGCAGAAGTTCTGTCCAGCCAAACACCCACTCAAAGAAGTCATTGTAGAAAAATAAATAATAATACCTATTTTTTTTTTGTCATGTGTAATTTATATCGATATAACATTTGCAAAGACGTGACTTTTTCATCACTTTTAACTTCAGTTTCTTATGTGCCCAAAAATCTGCTATTTTGGACTTTGATGTTTTATCATCTATCATGAGTTTGACACGTGATCTAGGCCATTAAATGTGCAGCATCAGGAATATGTTAATTTAATAGTTTGAACTATTCCACATGTAGTGATACAACATTTTTTTGGGGAGATAAATAAATTTTCTACTTGGAAATATTGAACTGCTAACAGCACAGGAAAGGCGCCGAGGAGGAGGGTAAGAGACATACTGTCCTCCTCCACGCCCCGTGCATAATGGGGGGCTCTCAGATTAGTTAGATTCGTCTAACCTGCTGATAGTTCCCCTTTAACACCGGTTAGTCACACTACAACAGGGAACATTCTTTCTTTGCGAGAATTCAATAAGAACACAAGGAAACTTTAGGTTTTCACATGTAATACATAATAGTGCAGGGCAATGCAATACGTAATTGTCAGATGAAAAGATCAACTCATACAATCAGTTATAATGCAATTGAACAGTTATTAAATAAACAAAAAGGGATTTATTGAATCTGAAGCTCTTTGCCGTGCCATAGATGACATTCGTACTCCGTGATAGTTTCACAGAATGCAGATAAGAAACATAGTGGCATTTCTAACCACCGATTGTGCTCCCTTGTTCTTTTGTTCAGTTTAGCTTTCTGAACCTTATTTGACCCCTAGATGACCCATGACGTACAGTTACATCATGGATGTCTGTCACCAGATGACCCTTGACGTAACTGTACGTCATGGGTCACTAAGGTGCTGCGGAACACGCTTCATAGCAGATAGGGGCCGGCTGCATTCAGTAGCCGGGCCCTCACCATTAATGACAGGCTACAGCGATCACTATGCAGCCTGCCATCAACCCCTGCAATAGGCAGGCTCAATGAGCAGAGCACCTATTACACTGATCAATGCTATGCCTATGGGAAGAGGGTGGGATCACTGGGTTGGTAACATTGGGCAGGGGGGAGGAAGAAGGGTTAGAGTGAGGCTCCTGCAGTCCAGACTGTTGGCTATTGATGAGACTGGATTGTGTGGATGACTGGGTGGTGGACAGATGAAACAAAAATCAGGAAGGAGGAGGGGTTCTCTGAGCTGTCAAAAAGGGTAGCGGAAACTGTGATAGAAACAAGACCAGCATTCTTGAGCGGGGGTTGCAGGTAGCTTGTCTCTGGGTGTGACCCGTTCCCACGCCTCCACAACATTCACCCATTGTGCCGTCAGGCAGATGTAGCATCCCTGGCACAGCCGTTTTTAGGCCGACAGCTAGGGGGCGCCTAGCCCCCCTGACTTATCCAGAGCCATCTTTTCCTTTGGGCAGCTCTGTTAATTGGAGGCTAAGGGCCACTGCCGGTCCGAGACACTGCCCATGCCGGATGTGACTTACAGCCTCTGTCATTCATCTGCAGGACACCCCCCCCCCCCCCCCCCCCGGCGTAGGCAGCGTCTCTGTACCTTGCTGCCTGTGCTGAATAATAACAGGAGAATGAGCACCATAGAGGAGCTGCTGGGGAGCCAGCACAAGTGAATTTCTTTTTTTCCGGTGGGGGTACTATGGGGAAGTGAGGGGTTGGCTACTATATAGGTATATGGTGTACTGTGGAGAGACTGGCTACTATAAGAGGCACTATGGGGGAACTGGTTAATATTTGAGGTACTATTGGGGGTGACTAGCTACAATATGGGGCACTTTTGAGCAGGGATTGGCTACTATATGGGTCACTATGGGGGGGGGGGGACTGGCAATTATATGAAGCAATATGGGGGATAGGCTTCTATATAAGGCACTATATGAGGGGGGGGACTGGCTACTATATGGGGCAGTATGGAGAAACTGGCTACTATATAAGGCACTATGGGTGGTGATTGGCTACCATGTGGGGAAGATCAGGGGAAGGAGTAGGGTGGCTTCGAACGTGGCTGGAAAGATAGGAGGGGTAACAAGGTTGGGGGGTTGGTCAGTGCGGGGGGGGGGGGGGGGCACAACAGTTCACAGCTCTGCCAATGGGCCCATGCTGCTGTTATGTTGGCCCTGCACTCACTGTTATCGCACTCCCTTACCCTTTTTCTCTGGACTCCACTGAGCTCTGGGCTGAATGCACCAGCACCAGCCAGCAATGCAGGGGAACATCATTACAAAGGGGGCAAAGCACAGGGGGACATTATTACAATGGGGGCACAGCACAGGGGGACATTATTACTATGGGGGCACAGCACAGGGGACATTATTACTATTGGAGTACAACACAGGGGGCATTAATACTATGGGGGCACAGGGAGTGTTATTACTAGGGGGTACAGCAGGAGGCATTATTCCTATATAGGGACACAGCAGGGGATCCTACATACAGAGGGCAACCCACATACCTACTGACACATGCCTACTGCACCAAACAGCAGAATCACTACAGTTTGGGACCCTCTGGGTAGGAAAAGGAAGGAAGGGGAAGGAAGTTGCTGGAAAAGAGCGGAGCCAAAGATGCTTGCCTGGCAGGTTCTGAAGAGATGAATTGTAGCTGCAAGAAATTGTCGTGGTGGTCTGGGCTGGATGGAGAGAAAAAGGAAATTCACGCCTCAGATCAGAAGAAGACATCACCTGTGAGTCACTGAATGATGTTTTTGTATTCAGTAGAACATTATTTGGTAGAGGTGCTCTATGATAAAACATACACATTGCTTCTTCCTAGCAACCTGAATCTTGATAAAAGCTCCCCTTCTTTCCCCAGGTCTGAACCGAGTCAGGTCCAGGGGGAGGCGCTTTTATAAAGATTCGCCCTGTTGCCAAAATGATAGAGAAACTGCCCTGATCCTTAGCCACAAGCACTTGTCCACGTGTCGGTGGTAAAGTAGACCTTTACGGTAATAGGGTAACTCAGGGTGTGCCTGATGTAACGGGACACATGCTGGTGCAAGGCAGGGATGGCAAAGTGGGAAAAATAGTGACGGCTAGGAGCCGAATACAGAGAAAATGGACCAAGTGTTATTAAATTTAGGATAATACTCTTGATATGCAGTGAACCAACAAACAATGAATAAGCAATACATTGCCCTGACCCAAAATGGTGCCAAGGGATGTTTAATCTTGGCACTATTTTGACATAGATGATACCACTTGTGATACTTTGTCACATTACTATTTACTTATTAGGTGCATATTTATTTTGGCTTAGTGCTGTGTATATCTGCATTGTAACTAACCCATTCTCTATGGCTTGTGTCCCTCCACCCTTGTTGATTTTGAACCTCTCTTTTGTGTGAATGTGTACCTTACAGGGTTTATTCATTTCCTTATATAAGTTATTGAACTGTTTTAAATAGTCATATAAGTGCTATAGTATATAATGGCTTTAAAGAGGTCAGTCCAAAAATGGAGACTTATATCATTTATATTATCTTGATATCATTTTATAGCCATATGTGCCCTGATTCCAGCTGTGTTTTTACCTTCCTGCTACTCCTGAGACCACCCATGGGCGTTTGTTGTTATGTTGACTATTTGTACTTTTCACTGAATTGTCAGATGGGAGGGAACTTTATTTCAAAATGGGGTGTGAATATTAGGCTCAGGGGGTGTGATTATGAGGCTGAGGGCATGAATTACATTCAGAGGTGTGTGATTATGAAGCTCCTACTCATACCCCCTTACATTAGAATTCACACTTTTTTTTTTTAAATAAGATCCCACCCATCCGACTATTCAGTGAAATTTACTGTGTAATCAAAGCAGCCAAAGCTACAAAGTGATATAAAATAGGTCCCTTTTAAAGGGATCATCCATAAAAGATAACTCAACTACTTTCTTGCATAAACAGCACCGCAGTGACCATCTCTGTCCTCAGGTTGTAGGTGGTATTGCAACTTATCTCCATTCATTTCAATGGACCTCAGCTGCAAAAACACCCCAAAATGAGCACAGGAGTGGTGCCATTTTTTTTCTAAGCCCTGATAACCCCTTTAGATAACCCCTTTAAATAGGCCTTGCATTATGTGAAGATATTACTAGAGAAGTAACCCCTAACAATTTTTTCTCTGGTTTCGAAAGCCTTAAGGCCCTATTACACAAAGGTATTATCGGCCGTACTTTGCCAAATACTGTTCATTCTGGACGATAATCGTTTGGTGTAATAGGACATGTTAAAAGACCATGGTCAGCCAACATGCATAATGTTGGCCTATCATGATCTTTCAACATGTTGAAACAGTGCAATCAAGTCAGCAATGGTCCACTGTTTGTCACACCACGTAAGAGGAGTGGTGGCAGTGTGATGGTGTCATGTTATTACTGGTGGTTGTGTCAGCTCAGCCAAAGGTGTTAGTGTTGTGACGCCAGTGCTTGTCTAGCACACAGGTGTGATGTTGGTACCTGCTTGTTTATGTGGCTGGCTGTGTTCCCCAATGGTCGTAACCTGTCGGGTTGTAGTGGGTCCCTTGGGCTTTTGTCACGGTCGTCGTGAGTGGCAACTGACCCACCCGGACTATTGGTACCGCCACCCACAGAAAGGGGGAAAAAAACCGAAGGTGGACGGTTGGTGTGTATGGGTGCTGTTGCATACAAAGTATGACAGAGTCCTGGTGATATAAAAATAGAACAGCTTTTTCTATAGTATTCTTCAGTAGTAGTTTGGTGCTGGAACTTATTTGTGCCTGAGGAGGTGCTTAGAGAAATAGAGTAGAAGAGAGGTAGTTGTAGCGGTGCTTGAAGAGTTGAGTAGAGGTGAAGAGTTTGTCAAAGGAGCCCCAACCCAGTGTAGCAATGTACACTGGGTAGAGATCGGCACTGCTAACAGCTCTGTTTTATGCTGGGAATTGTGTGTGGTCACATACAAGGGTACATTCAGTCTTTGACACGGGGGTGCTCACTCAAATAGAGACAGTACCGTCTGGTAATGATCAAAACCACTTCATAGAAGAGACAAAAAAGGGCACTCACCCATTTCTTTACTTCTTTATTATTTTACAACTTTCATGCAGCCAAAGAATTATGGCTGCATAAAAGTTATAAAAGAATAAAGAAGTCAAGAAACGGGTATGTGCCCTCTTTTGTCTCTTTTATGAAGTGGTTTTGAATACTTTAGTGTGAAATACTTGTGCTTGTACCTGTGTTTAGACCATGTATGACCACCTTCTGCCCTACAGTGTCATGCTACCCGTCCTAATTGGGTGATACAAGCCCCAGTCATGGTTATCTGGGTATAGCTAAGCTTCCGGGCCTTCCCAGTTACCTGCATTGCGAGATAGAATTTGTAGATTTGTAGCTCTGTCCTATCCAGGCTAGTTCCTCTTGTGTTTCAGGATACTGCCCTGCACTTTTTAGACCTGTTCTCGGTGTGGGTTAGGGTGTTCCTGGACTGGATTCCTGCATAGTAGATGTAGTATAAGTACTGAACGAACCAGTTGCCTCTAGCTGCATCTGTACACTTTGGTGTCTTAGACTAGACCTGACTCTTTGTCCCTGTCAGGGGTCCTGGCAGCAGTCAGGCCCTGGCTTAACTACAACAGGAACAGTAGGTTTTCCTTCCTCTCTGAGGCTACACTTTCTCCACCAAGTAACTCCTCCTACAGGGGCCTAAAGAGAACTTCCCTGTGAGTGGTGGGGATGAGTGTGTGCTAGAGATGAGCAAACCTCGAGCATGCTCGAGTCCATCCGAACCCGATCGTTCGGCATTTGATTAGCGGTGGCTGCTGAAGTTGGATAAACCCCTAAGGCTATGTGAAAAACATGGATAGTCATTGGCTGTATCTATGTTTTCCAGACTACCTTAGAGCTTTATCCAACTTCAGCAGCCACCGCTAATCGAATGCTGAACGATCGGGTTCGGATGGACTCGAGCATGCTCGAGGTTCGCTCATCTCTATTGTGTGCAAAAGAAAGAAGAAAGAAAATAGGTTAGAAGTAGAAAGCACCTCCTATTGGTCAATAGTAACACATGGTACACATAAAACATTAACCCATGACCTTCTTCAGCTGTGCAATACATAGGAAAACATAGACATATAAAAGATACTGACATCTAGTTGGAAAACTTCAAAGTACTTCATCACTACCTGAAGGAAGGAGCTTTTCAAGAGGTGCACAGGAGAGATACAAAACACCTGTGGTGGGATACCACAGCAGCAGACCACCGCTGACTTTTATGGTCAGCCCAGACAATCTAAGGATCATCCAGACAGTCCCTCATGCTGCTCCTGGCAGTCCCTCCCACTGCTCCCCATTTGATGTCTGTGCTTGGGAGCACGGAGCGAAGGGGAAGTGAGCATTACATTAACATGTAGTGTAATACGGCCTTTACATTCTTTGCAGCTTATTTATAAAAAAAAAAATCTGGGTCTGATTATCAGAATAAAAAAGTTTTAGTCAGGACATAAAAGACCCCACATGTAGCAAAAGAAAGGACCCCAGGACATACCTCCAACTAAATAACCTATATAACCATATACAATCACTATGCAGTATTCCAGACAAACAGGACCTGTAAACAGAAATAAAGTGCAAACATGCAAAAAATGGTAACAGTCCAGCTAATGCAATAAAGATACAAGTGAGAGGGAAAGAGGAGCACAGACAATGCAACAGAGCCAGCTACAATATCATGGAAATCCTACCACCCAGCCTGGCCACAGACCTGCCAGTGAGCAATAGTAATAAGTGGAGAATCCCAGGTCCAGGACCCGACGGACGTTTTCATAACAATTTACATATAGATAACTGGAAACAGTCCATATATTTTACATATCTGTTACTGATCTTGTTATGACCCTGACATGTCCATGTTTCCAGTTGTTCAGTAAGGCTATGTTCACACTACATATAAGACCGGGCGTTCCGTGACCCCGGCCGGGTCACGGAATGGCCTGTCTCTGGCCGGATCATCTCGGCCGGTACTTAAGTACGGCATCAGTGCGCGCCCGCATCAGAGCTTACCACAGCACACAGTGAAGCAAGCGGCCGGAACCGCTCTCTTCACTGTGTGAACTGACAGGGCTTTCTGCGGCCGGAATTCACTGAATTCCGGCCGCAGAAAACTGACCTGTCAGTTTTTTCCGGCGGCGTATGGGATCCCGGCCGGAGCGTATACGATGTGTGTACGCTCCGGCCGGGATCCCATTGCAAATAAGGCATTGTTCCACACCGCAAAACTACGGCCGTAGTTCTGCGGCGAGAACTACGGCCGTAGTTTTACGTTGTGTGAACATAGCCTAATAGTGTATGCAATACTATGATGGGAAGTGAAATTGTGCTGCCAGAAATTCTTGTTAAACGGACAATCTGGGCAAAACATACGTATTGCAGTGTGCCTAGTGCCAAACCTGGGGGTGCACGACCTAAGGACTATTTCTTAAAGTGTCACTGTAGTTATAACTTTCAAACCTAAATCAGCAGTAGATGTCATATAAAGCAAGTTGGCAATTTATATCCATAAGTTATCATGGAAAAGACAACTCTTCCTGTTTTCTAACTCGTGAGTCTCCATGTGTTAAGTCTCTGTTTTTTAACCAGCACAAGACTAAAAAGCTTCAGGAGACTGGACCTGGATTTCTGGTAAGTACAGCTTTGTTTTACAGCATGATAACAAAAAAAAAAAAAAGGAATGTTAATTTCAAACTTGCTTTATTTATCTACTGTTGATTTATAGTTTGAAAATTATAATGACAGTGACACTTTAATATCATCGCTTCCTCACATCCTGCAGTAGATATAACACAGTGTATTGGTTTTGACCAGGGCATTAAAAGGGCATACCGACAAATACAAACATCCTCTTCCCCCCATGTGTAGGGCCATTTTATCATTTATGATTTTCCCTCTTTGAAGGGTCTTTTTTTAGAGCAATAAAACCCCTTTGTAGAGCATTTCTACCCAGCCTGTATAATAATTGGTATTATTTTCTTAAAATGCCAATAGCTCTTGCGACACTCTATGAGGTTTCTCTCCATTCAAGTGATCATAAAAGGTTTCCTTCCCCCTTCTTTTCTTCCTCCTACTAATGATAAAATCCAGCTTCTACAATACCTAAGGACTGATATGCCCTGACATATGTAGACTAATACCACTAGTATGGGTGTAATGTAGCAGCCTGAGAAGCTGATCTTTTCTATGGTAACAGGCAAATCTTTAGCATTCTGTTTTTAGTAATGGATTGTGAGCTGTGGGGGTGGATGTGAGGATTACTTCAGCGTGGTATACTTCATGGGGCTAAATTAATAAAGTTTATTATACTCTTAATAGGTGTTAAATGTCAGTTAAAGAGACTCTTTCAGTAGGTTTTTGCTGTCCTATCTAAGGGTAGCATGAAGTAGTGACTGAGAGACTGAACAGAATGATGTATCACTTACATTGTTCTGTGCGGCTGCTTCAGAGATATCCTCCTAAATTAACATGGACTATTAGTAGTCCTCTTCATTATGTGCATGAGCCCAGTAGTCCTGGATATTCATGAGAAGCAGAAATCTCCGCCCACCAGCTGCTGATTGGTCCTCTTATACGCCGGGTATGGACCTCGCATACGGTGGGGGAGCTCAAAAATGGCAGCATCCCCACCGTATGCGCTGACCACAATAAAAAACAAACAATTCAACTCACCTGTGACCCGTTCCTCTCAGCCGCGCGTCTCCCATCATGTTTCCGGTGCAGGCAGTGTGATGCAGAGACACTGCCTAAGCCAAAGGGTCCCCAAAGCTCTCCAGGAAGCCGAGCGTCTCATCGGAGAAGTTCGGAGGTGCTTGGATGCTGGGAAAGCTTTGGGAGAATGACAGAGGTGCCAGAAGTCCCAAAAGC
The DNA here is from genome assembly GCF_027789765.1 of Dendropsophus ebraccatus. Taxonomy (NCBI): domain Eukaryota; kingdom Metazoa; phylum Chordata; class Amphibia; order Anura; family Hylidae; genus Dendropsophus; species Dendropsophus ebraccatus. Next base: position 35,474,187 of record NC_091462.1, on the reverse strand, counting down.
CTCTGTCATTATCCCGAATCTCTTCTGGCACCTGAGTGTCAACGAGCTTCTCCGATGAGATGCTCGGCTGCTGTGAGAGCTTCAGGGACCTCTGGCACAGACAGTGTGCATTATGGGAGATACGTGATGGGAGATACGTGGCTGATGGGAACGGAGTGTTTTTTTTTTTTTTTCTTCTTCAACTTCAGTTAGCCCCTGCCTGACCGCAGCAGGGCTCCAGCTAGTAAACCCTGCTGCAGTCAGGAAGGGGTTAACATTTTCCGGCGTATAAGACAAACCCCTGATAATCTTCTTAAAAGTCAGGGGTCGCCTTATATGCCCAGTGATCTATAGTAGTTCAACTTTATTTAACTAGCAGTGGATACAGAAACGGACACAGATGTGATTACGGATAATATTCTGGATGAAATTTCACGGATCGCAGAGAAAAACTAGTGGGAGGTTTTGCAGACCAGAAAAATCACTGAACGTGTGAATGAGGCCTTATAGTAATGGAATACTCATTGTATAATAAATCTTTGCAATATATAGATGTAGTCAGCCGTGTCTGGATCCCTGGGGCACTGAGATATTGTACTGCACCCCTGAAGTTCAGCTAAGTGATCCTAATGTGTAACACCAACCTAAAGGCCCTATTCCACGGAACGATTATCGTCCGTATTCGGCTGTTAATCGTCCCATGGAATAGAGGCCAACGATCAGCTGACATCGTTCATGTCGGCTGATCGTTGCGTCGCTTGTTTTTCAAACATGTTGAAAAACAAGCGAATGATATAGCAGCCATCTGCTGCCGTCGCTCTGTGGAATAGGAGTGGTGGCAGAAGACCGCCGCTATCCTCTATGGGCTGCCCGGATGATCTAGCAATCACCTGGGCAGACCCACCGCACCTCCCCGCGGCCCCTCTTGCACTCACCCGCTCGCTGGCGACACGTGGAATAGCGGCGGCAGCGAGTGGGGAACGAGGAGCAAACGAGCGCCTAAGTATAAAATGAGTCATTTTATGCTGCTTTATTCTGCTTCAGGCCTTATCTCAATCCCTGGGGCACACAGATATCCCAGCACTACACATTTCTGTGCAGATAATCACAGCTACATCTGTAAGTTGTGCTTCAGTTTACGACCATTTGTTAAGATCTTTGCGTACGGTGAGTGAACAATTTTCTGTTTAGTAAAAGGGCTGATTGTAATGAATCTATATAAGTAATAATGAAGGACTAACTGATTTACAATGATCAGGAGGAGTAAATGACAATCCAAATCATATAAAGGCAAGAAGCTGAAGGAGCTGCACCTAGCATCTCTTCTGCTGCTCCATAGATTGAAATGCTAACAAGGTTATGATCATATGGGCCAGAAATAGCAAATTTCAATACTAAATATACCCTTAAAATCCACATCAGACCTATTGATGTGGTCTTTAATCCAGATCCTTGGTTGAGAACTTTCAACTCCTTACCAATCTCCTTAGAGGGTAGATACAACTATGGTGGATCAGAGAGCCTTTAGCTTCCTGGACTGACAAATACTCCAATAGGCCACACGACACTTTAGGCCTGACGCCTATGAGACATCTGCAGCAACAAGGAGACATGGTGATGTCACTTCATCGCACTACCTGCATAGGGCCGCTGACATCACAACCATGAGTGGGCAACAGAGGCTTGGTGAGGAGAAGTTTTATTAAGTTTGGAGGCATAGATAGAGAAATGATCACTGGAGGGGGGGAGGACATACCTACTGTGCAGAGAACAATTGGCGACAATAATTTTATGTTTGGGCACAAAGGTGAGGTATGACCCCTAGGACACTATGCATGGGTTGTTTGTGAGCAGCCCGGCGCCTACGGTTCACTTAATCCATCATTGATCACAGTATGGTGGTAAAATTTGGCAAAGGGATTGCCATTGCTAGACATTAGTGATGAGTGAGTACTAAAATGCTCGAGACGAATATTTCCTGATACTCGAGTGCTCATTTCGAGTAACGACCTCCATTGAATTCAATGGGAAACTCAAGCATTTTTGCAGGGGACCCAAGTTCGGTAGAGGGAAGGTCGTGTGAAAACCTGTCAACCTCAGAAAATGATGAAAACACCATGGAAATGGACAGGAAACAGCAGCAACAGCATGCCTCTGAGGCTGCCTAATGGCACCATTATGCCAAATTCTTTGCAACAGCCTGGTTAAAACAGAGGTAGGCATTTGAACCACCCAAAAACTTAGCCTGTCACAGCATGGCGTTGAGAACACAGGGAACCATTAAAACACAGTTAGCATATGAAGCACCCCAAAATTTAGCCTGACACAGCAGGCGGTGAGAACTCAGTGAACCATTAAAACAGGGGTAGCATTTGAACCACCTAAAAACTTAGTCTGACACAGCATGGCAGTGAGGACATAGAGAACCAATAAAAGTGAGTGAGGTAGCAAGTGAGCCTCCCAAACATTAGGCCTGACACAGCAAGGCAGTGAGGACACAGAGAACCAATAAAAGTGAGTGAGGAAGCAAGTGAGCCTCCCAAAAATTATGCCACACACAGCATGGTGGTGATGACAGAGTGACCAAGGTAGAAGCGGTAGCAGGTGAGCCTCCCAAAAATTATGCCACACACAGCATGGCGGTAGCAGGTGAGCCTCCCACAAATTATGCCACACACAGCATGGCGGTGATGACAGAGTGACCAAGGTAGAAGCGGTAGCAGGTGAGCCTCCCAAAAATTATGCCACACACAGCATGGCAGTGATGACAGAGTGTCCAAGGTAGAAGCGGTAGCAGATGAGCCTCCAAAAAATTATGCCTGTGGTATACAATCTGTTGGTGGCTGCACCTATACACTGTGTGAAACCCTCTTACACTGGGCAATGAGTAGTGAGCTTAGATATGCCTTGAGTAAGAAATACTGAAATCAGAAAATATACTAGTGGTCCCACTAGTTTTTGGGAGGCTGTGGTATACAATTTGGTGGTGGCTGAACCTATACACTGTGTAACACCCCCTTACACAGGGCAATCAGTAGTGAGCTTAGATATGCCTTGAGTAAGAAATACAGAAATCATAAAATATACTGGTGGTCAGTCATCAACATGTATGGGTCCCACGTCATCGCAGGATGTACCAAAGAGTCTCCTGCATGTTTATTGGCTGAGAAATTGTGCCCAAACTTACAGGAAACGGATGATGAGATTTTCTTGAGTATCGTGAGATGTTCGTCCGAGTAATGAGCACGATCGAGTACCCTAATACTCGATCGAGTACCAAGCTCGGACGAGCATGCTCGCTCATCACTACTAGACATGTATTGAATTGTGAACTAAAGTAAATATCCTCTTCAATTATCATTGACACAGTTTATTTCATATTTTATAAGAACCCTACATAATATTACATACAATCCATTACGAGAGAATGCAAGACTACCGCCACACCACAAATCAATGCTGCAAAATCATTGTCATCCTGTTTACTGCAGTGTCCAGAAGGAAAGGAAACAGATGGCGGTACATTTTGTTACATTAGGTTAATAAGATCATTTGAAAACATAAAAGGAAAAAAAGGTGATGTGTATTTATAAATGTGCTAACTCGGACAAGGTACAAAAGGTACAAAATGTGTTTCCTAATGTCTAAATCTGCTAGTGTACAGGGATCGATATAAAGCCGGTAATACATTGGGGGGGCTTAGAACATATTGGACTTTCCACTAACAAACATCTCCAACTGGTAAGAGATTCTTTATTTAGCATGTAGTTATTTTTAGTTTAGTGATTTTTACTTGTTTATGTGTAATTGGTGGCCATGGCAGTGGAATATTATTATTAAAAGTAATGTTTATGGAGAGGAAAAAATATTAAAGACGTAGTACAGAAGGTTGGTGGTTGCTTCTCTTGGTACATTGTCACATGCAAAAAGATACATGTTCAGTGTTTTGTGTGTGTCTTTACAACCATGTCTTTGATGGCTCCAATGCATTGAAAAACAAAAAACAAAATGATCATGATAAACAATGATAGTTGTTGTCACAAGCTGACAGTAGGGGGCAGAATTCTCCATGTCACATGCAATGAACTGACTGGATGACTGATGCTGATAAAACATCATTTACCACCTATAGGCTATGTTCACACTACGTAAGTCTCCGGATTTACATAGTTTGCGTACAATGGAAAGTATACGATATACGGCTGCACAGTTCACACTACGTACGAACTTACGCGAGGATCGTACGCGGCGCCGTAAAAAAATGAACCAGACCATTGTTTGAGGACGAAAATGACGTAACTTACGCCCGTAGCTTAACATGCGGTCCCGTACGTAGTGGTGATTTCTTCATTTTGCCATCTTTTTGTGCCGATCCAAAAGGTTCTGTGGGGTGTCCGGGGCTAGCCGAAGATTTCCAAGTAAAAGACCGCTGTCAGATCGCTACGTAGGGCGCTCGGGGAGCATAAGTAGACTTCGGGCGTAAGTTCACGCTCCGTACGTAGCCGGCCGCAAGTAGCGTAAATCCCCGGCCAGAGTTTGCCGCGTATATGTCCGGCCGCGAAAATATGCGGTCGGACATATACGCAGTGTGAACATAGCCATATGTTGTGTATGTCGTTTGTATTATTTTGTATGTAACATGGCAGTGTCTTTCCATTACCTAACAGGAGGAAGATGCTGTTCTGCAGTTTTTTCCTGTTGGCGCTAATATTTACTGAGGGCTGTTCTGATTCTTGTGGTGAGTGACTATAATCCGTATGGTAATGATTTCAAGTGGAGACAGTGAATGAAGATATCGTAGAAACATAAAACATTGTTGGCACTGCTCCATCTAGTCCGCCCTTTAACCCCTTAAGGACAGAGCCAATTTCGATTTTTGCGTTTTAGTGCTTAAAAGGCCATAGCACTTGCATTTTTCCACCTAGAAACCCACATGAGCCCTTATTTTTTGCGTCACTAATTGTACTTTGCAATGACAGGCTGAATTTTTGCATAAAGTATACTGCGAAACCAGAAAAAAATTCAAAGTGTGGTGAAATTGAAAAAAAAAAGCATTTTGTTTATTTGGGGGAAATGTGTTTTTACGCCATTCACCCTGGGGTAAAACTGACTTGTTATATATGTTCCTCAAGTCGTTACGATTAAAACTATTATTAACATGTATAACTTATATTGTATCTGATGGCCTGTAAAAAATTTAAACCATTGTCAAGAAATATACGTCACTTAAAATCGCTCCATTCCCAGGCTTATAGCGCTTTTATCCTTTGGTCTATGGGGCTGTGTGAGGTGTCATTTTTTGCGCCATGATGTGTTCTTTCTATCGGTACCTTGATTGCGCATATATGACTTTTTGATCGCTTTTTAATACAATTTTTCTGGATTTGATGCGACCAAAAATGCGCAATTTTGCACTTTGGGATTTTTTTGCGCTGACGCCGTTTACCGTGTGAGATCAGGAATGTGATTAATTAATAGTTCAGGTGATTACGCACGCGGCGATAGCAAACATGTTTATTTATTTATTTATTTTTATTTATAACCTGGGAAAAGCGGGGTGATTCAGACTTTTATTAGGGGAGGGGGCTTTTTACTATTAACAACACTTTTTTTTTTACTTTAACACTTATACTAGAAGCCCCCCTGGGGTTAGGGTTATTCCCCCTGGGGGACTTCTAGTATAAGTGCTTTGATCTCTCATAGAGATAGGCACTCGTTTACTTCGGGCTGCTGCAGCCGGAAGTAAACGAGTGCCGAGCCGGGGACGGCGCCATCTTGGAGCGGTCCCCGGCCGGCAGCACACACGGAGATCGCTCCTTCGGGATAGTGTCCCGGGGGAGCGATCTCCGCCACTAGACACCAGGGATAAGCTGAATCCGGTAATCGGATGCAGCTGTCATGTTTGACAGCTGCATCCGATTACTGTATTAGCGGGCACGGCAATCGGACCGTGCCCGCTAACACCGGCGGTCCTGGGCTAAAAGCGGCACCCGGGACCGCCGCGGTTCAGAGCAGGGTCGCCGCGCGGCCCCGCTCTGAACGTCCTTACCGGCATCAGGGCGTAAATTTACGCCCGATGTCGTTAAGGGGTTAAGTATTTCCCTTCTTATTATCTTAGGATAGATATAGGTTTATCCCAGGCATGCTTACATTCAGTTATTGTAGATTTACCAACCACCTCTGCTGGATGTTTGTTCCAAGAATCCACTACTCTTTTGGTAAAATAATATTTTCACATGTTGCTTCGGATGTTTCCCCCAACCAATCTCAGATTGTGTCCCTTGTTGGGTTTAGCTTCTTATTAACTACACTTAGCTCCTGAACCTTATTTAGCCCTTTAATATATTTAAAAGTTTCGATCATGTCCCCCCTTTCCCTTCTTCCCTCCAGATTATATGACCTGTATTTAGCTGTATGGACATGTTTTCTGTAATACAAGGAATAGATTTGCTCTATTATTGGATGCTGACTCAGCAGCCTGTACTGATTATTGTTCGGGCTTAACATAATTAAAGGAATTACTCCAAAAGGGACAGGCACACTTGTCCTTGGTTGTGTGTGGTATTACAATTCAGCTCCATTCACTTCAATAGAACTGAGCTGTAAAACCTACACCAAACCTGTAGACTAAGGTGCTGTTTCTGGAAGGTAGAGGCCATGGTTTTCTAAGGCTGGGTAACCTCTTTAAAATATCTGAAGCTGATTGTATTTTTGTTTCTGCTTCCCATCTACCATTACATATTTCATTATGCTATTATTGCGCTATTATGTCATATTTTATCAGACAACATTTCACATCTTCAGAAGAAGCTGAATATTATGAGTCTCTTGGCGTGCTGGGAGAAGGATGAAACAAGCAAAGTACATGAGTATTCCTTCTACCCGACCAATAACCACCAGCACAGGTACAGGAGCTGCCAGGAAATCAAGCTGTCTGACAATAATGCCCAAGGTGAGGCCTGGAAGCTATGTTATGTGTGTATCTATTTATTTGTATATTTATTTATTAATATGTTTAACCCCTTTATGACCCAGATCAAAATGGCCTAAATGCCCAGGCCAATTTCCATTTTAAGGCTATGTTCACACTACGTATATGTCCGGCCGCATATTTTCGCGGCCGGACATATACGTGTTAAACTCCGGCCGGGGATTTACGTAAGTTGCGGCCGCCTACGTACGGTCCGCAAACTTACGCCCGAAGTCTACTTATGCTCCCCGAGCGCCCTACGTAGCGATCTGACAGCGGTTTTTTACTTGGAAATCTTCGCCTAGCCCCGGACACCCCACAGAACCTTTTGGATCGGCAAAGAAAAGTGCAAAAATGAAGAAATCACCACTACGTACGGGACCGCATGTTACGCTACGGGCGTAAGTTACGGCATTTTCGTCCTCAAACAATGGTCTGGTTTATTTTTTACGGCGCCGCGTACGATTCTGGCGTAAGTTCTTACGTAGTGAGAACTGTGCAGCCGTACATCGTATACTTTTCATTGTACGCAAACTACGTAAATCTCCGGCCGCTTATTCACGGAACGCGCTACGTCCGGAGACTTACGTAGTGTGAACATAGCCCCCGAGCTATAGCCCTTTCATTTCTCCATCTACATCGCCATGTAAGGGCCTTTCAATCTACCATAAAATGTATGATGGAGCCGAAAAAAATATTATATAATGCACTATATTATATAATGCACTTTATGGAAAAACTGACATATCTTCTTTCTACACATCAGTCCGAACACAACGATATATATGTTTTCATGGCTTTTCTAATGTTTTATAATTTCTTATATTGGCCACAATCTCCAGTTTTTATTAGTATCATACTCGTGTAGATAGGATATTTTTATTACTTTTTATTTATTTATTTATGTTTATACATAACGTATCAGAAAGAAAAACCCTCTTATTGTTGATGCTGTTCACCATGCGGGAACAATATTGTTATATTTTAGATCAGACAATTAGGCATAATACGACATATATGATTATTTATTTAATTGTTTTTACATTTTTAATTTGTATAATGTGAAAGGAGGGTGATTTTAACTTTTATTGGGGGAGGGGCTTTGGCATATATTTACAATTTTTTACACTATTTAAATCCTCCCTGGTCCCACTGCATAGCATTGATCAGTATTATCAGCACTCTTCTCATAGAGTCTGCCTGAGGTGGACTATATGAGAAGATCAATAATTGGACCACGCAGAGTTAAGTATAACTCCTCCGGCAAAGATAGAAGTTCATTAAAAGAAGAAATACTTATGCAGCTATTCTATCTCTACCCTGTTTCATCTTGCCCCTAAGTTAGCAGAAGTACTGGGGTATTTATGCTATGTGTGCCACCTGCTTTTTGATTTATCCTGCTGCAACGTATGATGTATGTTAAAAATGTTAAATACATTATTTAAATTAAAAAGAAAAAAAAAGCTTTGCAGAGAGAACTTGGTGCCCCAGAGAGCCACCATTGTCTGGAATGCCTACAGGTCCATGGGGACCACGTAATCAGCACTGCATGTGGCAGATGATCCCAGCTAAACTCAGAAAGTCACATTAAAGGGGTTATCCAGGCTTACCTGCAAACATACCCAGTTTCTTACAAAAAGAACACTTCTCCTGTCCTCAGTTTAGGTATGTTTTTTCAGCTCAGTTTCAATAAAGTGAAGAAAGCTTAAATGTAATACCACACACAACCCGAGGACAGGGGTGGTGCTGTGTTTTTACAAGAAAGTAGCTGTGCTTTTCTAAACCTGGATAACCCCTTTAAAGGGGTAGTGCGGCGCTAAACAATTATTCACTAAATAACACACATTAAAAAGTTATACAACTTTGTAATGTATGTTATGTTAGCGAATCGCCCCCTTCCCCGTGTTTCCCCCCACCCACACCAGACCCGGAAGTGTAGTGTTCTATACATACCTGCCTCTAGCCGACCCCCGTCCGCCATCTTGTGCACAGTTATACTGAGCCAATCGCAGCTGAGTAGCTGATGACGCGGCAGAGGGCGGCCAGCACTAGGGACGGTCAGAGCGGGTCGGCCGGCCGTCCGAAGATGACGTCATGGCACAAGATGGCGGATGGGGGTCGGCTAGAGGCAGGTATGTATAGAACGCTACACTTCCGGGTCTGGTGTGGGTGGGGGAAACACGGGGAAGGGGGACGATTCACTAACATAACATACATTACAAGGCTGGGTTCACACTATGTATATTTCAGGCAGTATTTGGTCCTCATGTCAGGTCCTCATAGCAACCAAAACCAGGAGTGGATTGAAAACACAGAAAGGATCTGTTCACACAATGTTGAAATTGAGTGGATGGCCGCCATATAACAGTAAATAACGGCCATTATTTCAATACCACAGCCGTTGTTTTAAAATAACAGCAAATATTTGCCATTAAATGATGGCCATCCACTCAATTACAACATTATGTGAACAGAGCCTTTCTGTGTTTTCAATCCACTCCTGGTTTTGGTTGCTATACAGCCTCACAAATACAGCCTCAAATATACATAGTGTGAACCCAGCCAAAGTTGTATAACTTTGTAATGTGTGTTATTTAGTGAATAATTGTTTAGCGCCGCACTACCCCTTTAAAGGTTTAAAGGGAAACAAACAAACCTGCTAATATCTCCGTGCAGCTGCTTATCCCCACTTTCTGGTCTTGCTTTTGTTATATTTATAGGTCTTCCATTTTTGAGAAATTTTCTCCAAAAGAAATATGGAAATGAGCATCTTTGGTGCTCATCGACTCCCCAGTATACCATTCCACCCGCCCTCTTCCTCCTACGTTCACTCCTTCTTAGGCATATTCAGGTATGCATAAGCAGACTGGTCTCTGCTTGTATGGAGACAGGCTACTGTTCCTCCGCATGTGTGGTAAAGGGACCAACCTGCTTATGCATACCTGAAGATGCCTAAATAGGCGTGAAGATAGGAGTCGGAGGGCAGGTGGAACGGTGCACTTGGAAGTCGCTCATTTACATATTTTTTTCGGAGGAAATTTCTGAAAAACTTTGGGACATACGAATATAACAAAAGTGATGCTGGAAAGGGGAGGTAAATGGCTACAGCGAGAAATCAGCAGGTTCGTATGGACAAACCTGCTGATAGTTTCCCTTTAACCCCTTAAGGACAGAGCCTGAAATGACCTTAAGGACCGGGCCAATTGTCACTTTTGCATCTTCGTTTTTTCCTCCTCGCCTTCTAAGAACCATTACGCTTTCATTTTTCCACCAACAGGGCCATGTCAGGGCTTGTTTTTTTCAGGAGCAGATGTACTTTGTAATGGCATCTTTCAATCTGCCATAAAATGAATGACGGACCCCCCAAAATATCATTTATGGGGTGAACTTGGGTCAAAGAATGCGATTCCGCAAATTTTTGGGGGGCTTCCATGTTTACGTAATGCACTTAACAGTAAAACTGTCATTTTTCCTTTATTCTATAGGTCGGTCTGAACACAGCGATATGCATGGTTTCTAGGTTTTCTTACATTTTACTATTTTTATTAGCAGTAAACCTTTTTTTTTGCAAATAGGCGTATTTAAAATGGCCCTATTGTGACTCCTATAACGCACTTATTTTTTCACCTACGAGGTCGTATGGGGTGTCATTTTTTGCGTCATGACCTCTAGTTTTTATTAGAAATTTTTTTTTCTACATCAAACGTATTGATCGCTTTTTATAAATTTTTTTTATACATAAAATGTCATAAAAAAAAGCAATCTCTGCGTTTTTTTACCGCTTTTTGTTCACGCCGTTCACCGTGCGGGAAAAGTATTGTTTTATTTTAATAGATCGGACGATTACACACGCTACGGTATATAATATGTTAATTAACTTTATTAGTTTTTATGTATTTTATGTATGAAATGGGAAGGGGGGGCTGATTTTCACTTTTATTGGGGGAGGGGCTTTGGGACATTGTGTAAAACTTTTATTTATTTATTTTCTTACAGTTTTATAGTTCCCTTAGGGAACTATCTTATACATACATTTGATCTGTAACACTGATCCCTGCTATGCCATAGCATTGCAGGGATCAGTGTTATCTGCGATCTTCTGATTCAGCCTGCGTTTAAGTATAAGTGACCGGAGATGCTCCGGTCACTTAGTGATCGGGACCCCCGCAGCGTGTCTGCAGGGGTCCCAATCGCTTTTCCTGACTGCCGGAGGTCTTCTCCTTACCTCCGTGCAGTCTTCTGCTCGGTCCTCTGATTCAGCCTGCCAGGGGTTAATGGCGGGCGGCCGCGAGATCGCGGTCGCCCACCATTGAGGATGAGGGCCTGGCTGCAGATAGCAGCCGGTCTTCACCCGCTATAGGGCGGGCTCAGCTCGTGAGCCCGCTCCGTAGCACGGGACCGCGCCAGGGCGTACATTTACGCCCTCCTGCCTTAAAGCCCAGGCAGCGGGGGCGTAAATGTACGCCCGATGTCCTTAAGGGGTTAAGTGTTAATTCACATCAGTGGAATGGGATAACCTATTCAATGTTGGTTTACACATTCTGCCTTTCTGAGTTTTTGAAACATCTTAAGGAGATATATACAGTGGTACCTTGGTTTAAAAGTAACTTGGTTTAAGAGCTCACAGTTTTTCAAAATTGTGACTTGGTTTAAGAGCATTGCTTTGGTTTAAGAGCTCCCTGTACTGGGTGGAAGGGCGGGAAGGGGAGGGGCATGGTCTGCATAGCGGGGTCTACAGCACTGTACTCTGACCCAGGAAGTCTTCCTCACCTTCCAAATCATAGAAGATCCACTTCAGGCTGGGGCTTACATCAGGGGACAAGACTGTGGAGGTAATTTCATAGCTGTAACCCCCCTCTCCCCGGACAGAGAGTGCTGCATGTATGTGCCCACATCTGCCCTGTTCCTTCCTGCTCCCTGCAGTCTCTGTCAGTCCTGATTGGTCCATGCTGAACACCCCCCCCTTCTCCATTGCAGTCATGTGACCACACAGACCTCTGACAGCAGCCCTGCATCTCTATTCTAGCCTGTTGTACTACGCTACTGCATTATAGGGATCTGCAGTTCCATCCTGTATCTACAAACTGCTGCTGTGTTATCAGGTTTATGCACTTATATACATTATACTCCACATACTGATTGCTATACTGTACAGTAACCTATAATATCACACATTCAGCTGTTTATAAATGTTTGTTTCAATTGTTTTACATGTTATTCAGAATATAAAATCATTATTTTTGGGGAGTGGAACCAATTGTCTGCATTTCAATGATTTCTTATGGGAAAATTTGCTTTGGTTTAAGAGTGGGTTTGGATTACAAGCACGGTTCCGGAGCGAATTATGTTCGTAATCCAAGGCACCACTATATATATATATATATATATATATATATATATATATATATATATATATGTCTTTGTAGAAAATCTCATATATCTCTGTCAATAGATGGAATTTATACTTTAACAACCGAACATGGAATTTCCTACCAAACATATTGTGACATGACCACCAATGGAGGAGGCTGGACATTGGTTGCAAGTATTCATGAGGACAATATTAATGGAAAGTGCACAGTTGGGGATCGCTGGTCCAGTCAACAGGGAAACAATGAGAACAATCCTGAAGGAGATGGGAACTGGGCAAACTATGCCACATTTGGGCTTCCTGATGGAGCCACCAGTGATGACTACAAGGTAACTATTTCTTCATCATATCACTTACACACTATATTGTTGTATAAAACGATGGATTTGTCTCTACAGTTTCGGCTGCTCAGCCTATTAAGCGGAGGATCGGTCTGGCGGTGCGTTGGACTAATCGACACACCTCTGCAGTTAGTGATTGGCTGAGCTGGCCATCTCTGCTGACACAAGTCTGTCTTGGAGATAGGAATGATGAGCCAGGGATAGGATGAAATCTTCTCATGCTGCCTCCAGCCAAAATTCAATCTTTTTTTTGGTGCCCAGATAACTCCTTTAAGAGAGCACATAAAGCATAAAAAAAATTGTAAATATCTTCAAAAACACATAGCTATGTTTTTTTTTCAACCAGATGGGCCAGGTGAAGGGACATGGAATGTTTTGCAGCTTTTAGGAGTTCTACTTTGGTAAGGTTTTATCATTCATAGTTTAATAAATAGGCTAACTAAGATTCCTGGTGCCGCTACCTAAAGGCCGCCTGAAGTATGCTGCTATCCTCATCTTTAAAGGGGTAGTGCGGCGGTAAAAAATTATTCACAGAATAACACACATTACAAAGTTATACAACTTTGTAATGGATGTTATGTCTGTGAATGGCCCCCTTCCCCGTGTCCCACCGACCCCACCCGTGTACCCGGAAGTGTAGTGCTTTATACATACCTGTTCCGTGCCGACACGCGTCTGCCATCTTGTGCCAAACGTCATCTTCGGCCGGCCGGCCCGAACACCTCCGATCTTCCCGAGTGCTGGCCGCGTCATCAGCTGCTCAGCCGCACAAGATGGCGGACACGTGTCGGCACGGATCAGGTATGTATAATGCACACTTCTGGGTACACGGGTGGGGGTGGGGGGACACGGGGAAGGGGGCCATTCACAGACATAACTTTGTAATGTGTGTTATTCTGTGAATAATTTTTTACCGCCGCACTACCCCTTTAAAGCTTTAAGTAATGTGTGAAAAGAGGGATATATTCTGTCTGTGCCCAGCAGGCATTTCTTGTCCAGTGGAAGACTGGAGCAGGAATGGGTAAGTATACATGTTTGGTACTTTCTCTGCAGCCCAAGCATATTAAATTATCAGTAATGATCGGGAAACCTCTTTAGGGTGCCTTCACACCTACCGTATCGCAGCAGAAAATCCGCTGCGGATCCGCAGCAGATCCGCAGCAGATTTAACTAAATGAATGAACACAGCATTAAATACGCACTGTCAAATCCGCTGCGGATCCGCAGCAGATTTGTAAGTGCGGATTTGATGCTGTGTTCATTCATTTAGTTAAATCTGCTGCGGATCTGCTGCGGATCCGCAGCGGATTTTCTGCTGCAATACGGTAGGTGTGAAGGCACCCTTAGGCTATGTTCACACTACGTATATTTGAGGCTGTATAGCAACCAAAACAAGGAGTGGATTGAAAACACAGAAAGGCTATGTTCACATAATGTTGTAATTGAGTGGATGGCCGTCATTTAATGGCAAATATTTGTTGTTATTTTAAAACAACGCTGTTGTATTGAAATAATGGCCGTTATTTACTGTTATATGGCGGCCATCCACTCAATTTCAACATTGTGTGAGCAGATCCTTTCTGTGTTTTCAATCCACTCCTGGTTTTGGTTGCTATGAGGACCCGACATGAGCACCAAATACAGCCTCAAATATACATAGTGTGAACCCAGCCATAATCAGATTTTGCTTCATGGATAGAATCAGTGATATATCCTATGCGTGGAAAAACTTGTTATAGTTGTTTTAATCACTTTATACTCTTTTACCATGTCTATACAGAACCCAGGTTACTATGATATCAATGCTGCTAATGTGGGCCTATGGCATGTGCCGAACAAGACTCCCCTCCCCCTGTGGAAAAACCATGCTCTTCTAAGATATCGTACAGAAAATGGCTTCCTTTCTACCAATGGAGGAAATCTCTTCAATCTTTATAAGGTAACTAATAGTGTTAAGTGAAGATGCCAAACGCTCAGGTCCAGAGAATATTACCGAACACGAACAGTTGGAAACTTTTGCTCTAGTAATGAAGAATTATAAAGTTCCTCTGGGTTTTGTTTTGTATCTCAGATTTCAAGACTGAAATTTGAAATCTTTTCTTTTCATAGGATTTCTACTTAAATGTTTTTATACGTAATTACGTAATGTAAAAAAAAAAAACTATGCCAGTTTTGGGTCAAGATGCAAGTTGACCAAACTAATAATGTGCTGATCAGGGGCGGATTAACTTTACCATAGGCCCCGGGCTGTTCACCAAGCCTGGGCCCCCCCATCCCACTGTAACTATGGCAGCACTAGTGTAGTGTTCATAGTACAGGATAGATAATATCATGATGTCCTGATTTGTGCAAAATTGCGGTAAAAAAAAGCCGCGATTCTTATGCAAATCATGGTAGAAATGTAGCCAGGAGACAGTACACCACTAAAAGTATAAGTCTTTTTGGGTGGCCATGGGCCCCCATGGAGCTCCCGGCCCCAGGCTACTGCCCAAAAAGGACCTATTATAATCCGCTACTGGGGCTGATATAAGGACAAGCAGAGGTTGAGGTTAAAGAGACCGCAGCTATCAAGAGTGCTCCAGACCCTTCAAACTACTGATCAGTGGACACTGGACATGTCAGGAGTCAGTCCCCTGCCAATCTCATAATGGTGGCTTCTTCTTAAGACAGGCCATCAAATTTATAGGGCTTGATAACCCCCATTAAGCCATACAAACATATATGCATGGCAATGGAGAAGAAAAGAGATGGTGGTTAATTACTATTACTTTTACAAATCTCTTTGATGATAACATCCTTTTGCCCCTACCTACCCTGCAAGTGATGTTTATTTCTAATTCTATGCATATCTCCTAGCTTATCATGGGGCTCCAAGATCACTAACTTATTTCAACTCTATGACATTGTTATATTCTATTTTAGAAATATCCTGTAAAATATAATGTTGGAGAATGTCCCTCTGACCATGGACCGGCCGTTTCAGTAGTCTATGATCATGGAAGTAAAGAGAAAACAATCAGCCTGTATCCACCAAATGGGATAGGTAAGGTTTAGTGATGAGTGAGTATTAAAATGCTCGGGTGCTCGTTACTCGAGGCGAGTATTTCCCGACACTCGGGTGCTCGTTTCGAGTAACGAACCCCAATGATGTCAATGGGAGACTCAAGCATTTTTGCAGGGGACCCAAGTTTGGTAGAGGGAAGGTTGTGTAAAAACTTGTCAACCTCAGAAAATGATGGAAACACAACGAAAATGGACAGGAAACAGCAGAAGCAGCATGTATGCATGCCTCTGAGGCTGCCTAATCGCACCATGATGCCTAATTCTGGGCAACAGCCTGGTTAAAACAGAGGTAGGCATATGGACCACCCAAACTCAGCCTGACACAGCATGGCAGTGAGAACACAGGGAACCATTAAAACCAAGGTAGCATATGAACCACCCCAAAAACTTAGCCTGACACAGCATGGCAGTGAGGACACAGGGAACCATTGGTGACAGTAAGCAAGGTTACTGTGTGTTTCCATTCAGTGACAGCAAACAAGGCTACTGGGTGTTTTCAATCAGTGACAGCAAACTAGGTTACTGGGTATTTACATTCCGTGACACTCCCTTTACACTGTGCAAGCAGTAGTGAACGTAGATAGGCCTTGCGTAAGAAATACAGAAATCAGAACATATACTAGTGGTCCCACTAGTTTTTGGGGGGCTGTGGGATACAATCTGGTGGTGGCTGCACCTATACACACTCTGTGACACCCCCTTACAATGTAGTACAGCAGCACCACCAGCCACAAAATCATAAAATAGCATACCTCCCAACTTTGGCTGAGGGGAAAGAGGGACATGGACATGCCCCCTAACCCCACTCAAAGACACACCCCTAAACCCCAAGACACGCCCCTAACCCCCCCAAGACATGCCCCTAAACCCAATATCACGTCTTCCACACAATCATAGGGTAGTGCCACACTGGTTTTCTTGCAGAAGGAAATGGATTGACCAGGGTGATAAGTATGGCCCTTTTCCTTATATCTCTATTCTTTCTGAGCTAACTCTTAGCTTTGGCTCATTTCCTCTGCAAAAAAATATTTTTAATTTCTGAAGACTTTAGCTGGCAATAAGTGATAAAACTTATAGAATATAACATACTATGCATTACATCCCTACACTGAATGGAGAGATTTATACACACTCAGAGGAGGAAGATAAGTGGAATACCACTTTAAGTTACTACAGTTACAGTCAAAATTTACTAAGTGTAATTGCTGTCCAAGGAAATTAAGTACTCAGATGCACACGTTAACAAAGAAAATAAGGCTGGGTTCACACTGCGTTTTTGCAATCCATTTTTTTCATCCATTTTTTGCAAAAAAAACGGATGCATTTGTGTGCATCCGTTTTGATCCGTTTTTCCATTGACTTCCATTGTAAAGAAAACAGATCAAAACGGATCTGTTTTTTTTTTTACGGACACAAAAACGTAGCTGACACTAATTTTGTGTCCGTTAAAAAAAAAGGATCTGTTTTGATCCGTTTTTTTTTTTAATAATAGAAGTCAATGGAAAAACGGATCAAAACGAATGCACACAAATGCATCCGTTTTTTTCATCTGTTTTTCATCCGTTTTTTGTAAAAAACGGATGAAAAAAAACGGATTGCAAAAACGCAGTGTGAACCCAGCCTAAATAAATATATATATATATATATATAGTGGCTGCAGGGGACAGGTATGGGTTGGCAACTCCTTGCTCCACCAGGCACTGCTCTCTCTTCGGCACAGGAATCCTCAGTGCCCCGTCCCTCAGTGTTGGTGTAGCACATATAAATGTGACGGTGATGTTATCTGCTGGTAATGTCCTGGGCTGAGAGTCACACATGACCCCTGGGCAGGGCTGTGAACTGCCCCCTTCCCTTAACCAGGGGCAGCAACATGGCTCATATATACAGACTATATTTATGAGCCATGTTGTGTGGCCCCTCTTTGTATATGTCATATATACAGAAGGGCAACACATGGCTCTTTTATATACACAGAGGGGCAACAATCACCCCCAATAGAGTTGTGTACTAAGAAACAGTGATGTTGCAGTACATAAATACAATAATGTCACAGTGTTAATGATGCACACACTCATCACACTGTATATCACTATAAACAGGGATTACACATGGATAACAAACATAATGATGTCATAGAACGGTTTATGCATACAGTGATGTCATAGGACAGGGATAACGTCAGAGAGCAGGTACAATCATAATGATATCACAGCTAAGAACAAGGACAATAGTGATGTCGCAATAGCGATGACATCATAATACAACTGCGGGACATGACCCCGAAATCGGGACTGTCCCGCTGGATCCGGGACAGTTGGGAGGTATGAAATAGTACTGAGCACTTCTTAAGGGTCTGTATGCAACACCTAATGTCCCCTTTCTGCCAGCAGCCGATCATTACAGTGTGCTGGTGAAATCGTGGTAGCAGCACTGCAAGTCCCAGCCAGCAGTCTGTAGTAATACAATTTATAAACGATTTGAAGCCTTACAAGGGCTATTTGTTTGTTTCGCTAGTATTCCCTGCCTACCGGAACGCTAAATCCTTCACTAACGCTCTCCCTAACAAGCAGCAGCTCTGTCCCTAATCTCTGTCAGCATGCATGTGAGCCGAGCACTGCCAGCGCCAATTTTTATATGGCAGGGTCATCTGATCTGGTCAACCAACCGCTGCTATCGACATGTATGGGTCCTACGTCTTCGCAAAATGTACCAAAGAGTCTCCTGCATGTTTATTGGCTGAGAAATAGCGCCCAAACTTACAGGAAACGGATGATGAGAGAGTAACGAGTACCATCACGTACCCTAATACTCGATTGAGTACCAAGCTCGCTCATCACTAGTAAGGTTCTATTTTTACATGAGAATAGAGGAAGATGATTGATATTGGTGCAAAACCTATTGATGAATGGGGGGAAGCTTGACTACTCAGTTGTACAAAGTGTAGTCACATTTACACCATCACTGCAAGCAATGTAATTTTAGAACCCACCGTTGGCACAGGAGCATCAGGGGTTTACATGGTATTCCCTCTTGTTTAAAGCAAATGTACTATCAGGTACATTCGCTTTAAGTATTACTCATGCATAGAATGGCGCCGACATGGGGAAGCCGATGCCGTGGTCCTTTTTTTGAGCTGTAGCCCGGTTTCCATGTACTGCACTGTTCTATTCACAGCTACCGGGCTGGGGGTGAAGCACTGGATGGGGGCCGGCCCACCCCCAGTGGGAGGAAACCCCCGCTCCTCTATGACACTGTGGGGGTTTCTTCCCACTGGAGGCGCCTCCAGTGCTTCACCCCCGGCCCAGTACCCATGAATAGAACACCGTACACAGGAAGCGGGCTGTGGTTCATAAGAAGGACCGCACCACCGGCTTCCCCGCGCCGCCGCCGTTCTATACATGGGTAATTCTTAAAGCGAATGTACCTGATGTTACATTCGCTTTAAACCATATGCCAATTCCATTTAAAAAAAGAAAGATAAAACAGAAAGATTATGGTTCCATATGGAGAAGAAAAGCCAAGGGCACTCACCCATCAGTAGTGAAGAATCTTTATTTCATGGTGCAATAAAATCTCCAGATTGCACACTGGTCGGAGCAGACGCCATCCCAAGTTATAGCGTAGTCATGATGGCCATTTCGCGCGCATGCTTTGATCCAATGAAGCGCGTATGCGCGCGAAATGGCCACCATGACCACGCTGTAACCGACCAGTGTGCAATCTGGAGATTTTATTGCACCATGAAATAAAGATTCTTCACTACTGACGGGTGAGTGCCCTTGGCTTTTCTTCTCCATATGGAACTGTATTATGACGTATCAGTGCATTTATGAGGAGCACCCCCGTCCCTAACCGGCATTAGTCCACAATGCGCCCAGCTACATAATTATTACTACATGCTAGGAGTAGTGCCGTGATATCTCTCCAAACATTATTTACAGAAAGATTATGATTATTTCCTTTTCTATGTGCTCGCCTGGCCATTACTAAGCCGGTGCTTAGTGTTAGGTAATACTAATCCCCTTAGTATTACCACAGTACCCACCACTTCCAGGGGTACTGAACTGGATCAGAGCCTTGCTGACCGCAGCCACCACTTCAGCAGACAAACTCATCTCAGCAGTGACAGTCTGCTCAGCCAATTACTGACTGAGACAGAGCAGCCCTGGCCATTGATTGGCTGAGCGGGCTGTCACTGTAGAGATGGGTTTATCTCCGGAAGTGGCGGCTGTGGTCAGCAGGGGACCCAGAGACATGACAGGATGATGCTGGGGGAGTGTGAAGAGGTAAGAATAACATCTCTATTATATGGCATCGTCAGTTTAAAGTGAATGTAACACTAGTACATCACTCTTTGTTTTTTTACATTAATAGACGGGCGTCAGCACGGTGCTGTGGTGCTTTTTTTTCAACTGCCGCCTAGTTCAAACGCACAGCACTGGTCTATTACTGAGCACCGGCCGGCATAAAGCACTGGACGCGGGCCCCCCAGTGTGACGAAACCCCCGCCGCTTTGTGACACCGCTTCATTGATTTTAATGGATGTCATAAGAGAATGTCACAGAGGAGAGATTGTCACACTGGGGGCTGGCAGGCCTGTCTCCTGTACTTCATGCCTGGCCGCTGTTTGGTAATAGACCGGTGCCATGCGGGGGAACCGGGTGGCATTTCAAAAAAAGGACCCTGGCACCGACTTCCTTGTGCTGGTGCCAGTGTATTCATGTAAAAAATAAAAAGCAATGTACTAGTGGTACATTCGCTTTAAGATTATATAATGTGTGCAATCAATTTCTGGATCTGCATATTCAAAAATGTGGGAGAAGAGACAATGACTGAATTTAATAAAGTATTTATTATATAATACTCAGTTTTCTTCACAGATATAATGAGGGAGATTTATCAAACATGGTGTAAGGTAAAACTGGCTCAGTTGCCCCTAGCAACCAATCAGATTCCACTTTTCATTCCTCACAGACTCTTTGGAAAATGAAAGGTGGAATCTGATTGGTTGCTAGGGGCAACTGAGCCAGTTTCACTTTACACCATGTTTGATAAATCTCCCCCAATGTGTATAACGTGTATAATGAACTATAACTCTGATCCACAGGTGTCATCACTGCAGGCTTTATCCAGTTTCGAGTTATTAACACTGAAAAAGCTGCAATGGCGTTGTGTGCAGGAATTAAAGTGAATAATCTTTGCCATACAGAACATGTAAGTTAGATTGTCAACTGTACCTGCACAAAGTAACAAGCTGAAAAGTTCAACACTCTTCACTAAGGCTAAAAAGGGGGACTATTGATTTTGTTTTTTTTAAAGAGTCTCTAATTTCATGGACTGCAGCCTACAGGGACTATTTACTTACACTTTCTACATCAAATAACGACTGTTACTTGCACTTAGTTTTGCGATTTCAGTTTTGCAATATTCTGCCCCTATTCTTTTTATATATATCTATATCTATATATATTTCTTTCATGACATTGCCTCTTTAATTGACCCTTAGTATAGGGGATAATAAGCTCAAGACAATTAGTTCTCTGATGACCTCTGTTCTCTGAGCTCCTGCAGAGGTCAGGTGTTATCACTGCAGGAGTAGTGAAGGAGAGAGTTAATTGTCTTCTGCATTAATCCTTAGTGTTGCAGCATGTAAAAGAACACTGGGTCACTTACACACTGCAGTAAATAAAGGGTTAAGCAAAAGGTAGTCTGCTCCTGCACCTATGTATATAACCATGAGACTCCTAATAGGCTGTTATAGTTAAATACAGTGGATGGACAGAACAAGTAGACATTGGCTTTCTGCTCTGCCAGTCACTGTTGTGGCTGCACGCAGGATTCTGCCTCTGGCCACAAGAGATTTTTATGTCTCACACCTTAAAGGGGTTATCCAGCGCTACAAAAACATGGCCACTCTTTCCCCCCTCTTGTCTCCAGTTCAGGTGGTGTTTGCAATTAAGCTCCATTTACTCCAATGGAACAGAGTTTGAAACCCCACCCAACCTGGAGACAAGAGAGGGGGAAAAGTGGCCACGTTTTTGTAGCGCTGGAGAACCCCTTTAACAAACGCTTGCCATTTTCCTCACTATCGAGACACACATCAAGTTGCTCTAATACCTGCCACCTGAAGTCACATACATTGTGTTGGCACTCAAAAGAATGCTGCGCCACTGATGTTTCACCAAAGTCACTCTGTTCTTTCTTTATGGCAGATTTATGCTCATTCTAACTGGCTTTTATCTGCCTACTTTAATTAGTAGTGTTGGTATCACATACGTGCAAAAGTTCCTTTCCTGGTAGCGGCGATGAATGTCTGTCTGTTCCTTTCTTTTTTGTATGTCACTTTAATGCTGTGAGTATGTAGAAAATGTACATATTGCTGCAGTCTATGGAATCACGGCTGAAATGTATACACATAGTATACGCTCCGGCCAGGATCCCTAGCGATCGCAACGAAAACTGACATGTCAGTTTTCTGCAGCCACTATTCGTTGAATAGCAGCCGCACAATCCTGACAGCTCACACAATGGAGAATGTGGCTGCGGCTGCACTTTCCGTTGGGTGCAATGGTGAATTGAGATGCGGGCGCGCATCATAACACTATGGGGAACATTTATTAAAATGTCCCCGCAGCTCCGCCGGTACGGAGATTTATGTAGAGGCGGATTGCCGCCCACTCCACACCCCCTCCCCGCCCCCTGGCATACCGGCCAGAAATGGGCCCGTTGCGAATAATTAATTAGTAAAACGGCCATTTGTGATTAAATTTATTTGCATCGGGCCCATTTCCGACAAAAACTACGCATTTTAACTTTAATACATCTCCCCCTATGTCTGAATACATATAATACTTCACAGTAATGTAGTTATTGTAATACACAGAATGAGCACGCAATATTCCAACATGTGGCTTCAAATAGCCTTTCAGAGTTGCCCACCCTCTAATGATTATGAGATGACTGATTAGGACTGAATCTGTCCAAGTCTATACAGCAAAGCCAGAGTCAGTTTAATAATGATTCTAGAGACCAGTGTAAAAATAATAAAGATTTTATAAACAAAAAAAAATAGATATATAAATTCTTTTTCTTATACTCACATCTTTCCTTAAACACTACAGGTTTGTATTGGAGGTGGTGGATACATTCCAGAAGCTAGTCCCAGGCAATGTGGAGACTTTACGTCAATGGACTGGGGTGGTGTTGGCACACATACTGGATGGAGCGCTAGCAAGGATCTTATAGAATCTTCTGTACTTATCTTCTACCAATGAGTTCTTTAAGTGTCAGACATTAATAAATTAGCATGTTTCACCAAAGTCACTCTGTTCTTTCTTTATGACAGATTTATGCTCATTCTAACGGGCTTTTATCTGCCTACTCGCCAACATAGCCCATGCCACAAGGGCACTTTAACAAATATACCAGGTTGGTATCTTTGCATGTATGAAATTCCTTCAGTGGAAATTTAAACCCTTTGGTGTAGGTGTGAAGACAGAGTAAACTGGTGTAGGTGTGAAGACAGAGTAAGCACAATCGCCTAGTTGGTGCCTAGTCGAGTCAATGTTCTTAAACAAGTTGCAAGAAAAAATAATGAGAGTAAATAGGTGTTTACCACACCTGTACCTGCGTATCCCAAGGTTGTCGTCCTCTTTCAGAGCTGGATACCTGTGAAGGAAGGAATCCACACACTTGAACTGCTGTCCAAACTGCAAGTTATTAACAGATACTTGGTACAATTTCGCTGACAGGCTGATCCACACACCAAGCGTCCACCTGGTGTCCTGTGGACGTTTTGGAGGATAAGGCTCCTTCTTCCTCATGCGCAACGACGTGGAGGGTCTAATATACGTGAGTCAGAAATAGCATAATGCCAAATCTCCAAAAAATGCATAAATGTATGTACTAAATTGAATAACAAATGACTATTCATATATTACACGCATGACCGTACTAGGAGGAAAAACCATAAACATCTATTCTAATCCTTACAAAAATACCTTAAAACTACATACCTCATTGAGACCCTTAGGACTCAATGTCTCAAGCTCAGTAATCCAAAATACTTCATGGCGAAGGAGACGTCTACGATTCTCTTCGCTATCATTACATACCTCAAGTTGTTCAATCACTTGCCACCATAAATCACAAATATTGTGGCAGCATTCTAAGAAATGCCGAGCCACTGTCGTTTCTCCAAATTCACTTTTTTTCTCATCCTTACCTTTTTCTTTTTCTTTCCCTGTTGTAAATCTCCTAATCGCAGATTTATGCTCATTGAGCCTCAATTTGATCTGTCTGCTAGTTTGCCCGACATAACCCATCCCGCATGGGCACTTAAGTAAATATATTAAATTGGCATCATTGCAGGTATGAAATCCCTTTACGGGATATTTGTTGCCTTTCATCGGGTGGCACACATCACTCCTTCTGATTATACTGTTGCAATGTTGGCATGTCATACAGACAAAGGTGCCTTTCCGTGCTGCTGCCAAAAATGTCTGTCTACTCTTTTTCCTCTTTTTAATGTCGCTTCTGATTAACCTATTTGCCAATGATTTGTTTTTCCTGTAACAGAAAATGGGTCTCTCCCTACATTCTGAACCGTATTTGGGATCACTGCTTAACAGGTTCCAATATTTCATAACTGCTCGCCTAATTAAACTAGAATGTCAATCATATGTCATACTGTACAATAGTTTATCCCCTTTCTTCATGTTTTCTTCATGATCCTCCTAGCTCTAATGTACTGAGATTTAGGTAAACTTTTAAAGACGTGTGTGTGTGTTTGGGGGGGGGGGGGGGGGGGGGGCATGCTGGCTGGTTTTATGCAGTGTATTATTCCTGTCAGTGGGCTTAGAATATAACGTGGTCTCGAAACCATTACCCTGTCTTTTCAACTCCACATTAAGAAAGTGAATTACATCTTTATCATACTCCAAAGAAAACTTGATAGATGGGTGACAAGAATTGATCGTAGCCACAAAATCGGTGAGAGCCTCCTCATTCTCTGTCCATAGTAAGCAGACATCGTCCACATAGCGAACCCATGTGGACAATGCCGGCAAACGACTGATTACAAATATTTTTTTCAAAAAATAATCCTCATCAAATCTGAAATAGTTTTTGGATAAGACCAGATCTAATAAGCCCATTAAGAAACTGATCATACCGTTGTCTAGTCTGGCATTCTTACATAGCTGCTCTCGGACACAGGACAACCCCTCGTCTTGCGGGATATTGGTATACAAACTCTGAACGTCCAGAGTGCAAAGAAATTTTACCTTTTCACTAGAAACATTCTCTATCACATCCAGAAATTGGCCTGTGCCAGAGAGACAGCGGTCCAAGTTTTTCACAATGCCCTGCAGGAAAGAATCCACGTATACCGACAAGGACTGCAGAACACCTATTTACTCTCACTATTTTTTCTTGCTACATTGGACTTTAGGGATCCGTGGTGATCCAACAGTGAGTGGTATTGCCCCAAAGGCAGATTGTGCAATTGTGTTTTTTTCCTTATACAAGTTGAACACTGTACTTACTTCGGCTTTATCGGCACTTTGCTCCGCTGCAGATGAACCTCTTCCTTGAAACCTCCTGACTGAGGGTATGTGCACACTGCTTAAAGCAGACGGAAAATCCATTGTGTAATCCTTTCTCTGTCTAAAGAATTAACTTGATCATTCTTTGGACGGAGGAAGGAATTCGGCCGTGCATAGAATGGAGTTTATGACACGGGCGGAGATGCGCGCCTGACGCAGTCTGCGAGCGACGGATTACGCGATGGAGTTTCTATTTAAGCAGTGGGCACATACCCTTAGAAAGGAATAGTCACCCCAGACGTAGCCAAGGAGTCCCTATATGGCAATTACCCCACCTTTGGCTTTAGCACTGCAAAATACTTGTGAAATTAGTTAAGAAACATACTGGATCTGTCTTGGAATCCGTGACAAGGGAACCTTTTAGGCCTGGATACATCAGCATGAAAGAGCAGGAGACATGATGATGTCACTTCATTGCTCTGCCTCAGGCCCTAACGGGTGATCATCATGGGAATGGGGCTTGGTGAGTGGCAGTTTTATTAATTTTGAAGGCATAAAGCTGTTGGAGAAGCCCCCCTTATGAGACACAAATAGGAACATGAACACTGTGTGAGGTGCAAAGAGGGACATAACTACTGTGTTATGGCACATAGCTGGATATGACTACTGTGCAGTGGCACAATAGGCAACATCACTATTATGTTTGAAAACAAAAGAGGCATAACTACTGTATGTGGGCACATGGGGACATGACTATAACACATGCATGTAAGCATGAATTATGTAGTTTTACTCTGTAAGGTGCTGTATTACTTACAAAGCAAACAGGATTACACCAAAATAGTGCTCAAAAGGTACTATTGCTGTGTAGCGCACCAAGGGTAGCACATTAACCATGAGAAGTATTATTACTGCTGGGACACTACGGATGGGTTGTTGGGGAGAGGGCAGGAAAGATGCTTGAAAAACGAGGAGCCTTGGCTGAAAAAAGTCTTTAACCCCTTTAGACCGTGTGGATTTTGGCCTTAAAAGAAACCTGTCACTCAGCCTGTCACCCCATAGCTCGCCTGAGACATCCCTCCAGCCAATCCCTCTCCGAATGCCGATCCTGTCACCAGGAAAACACCACCGTTCCTCTTTATGCTAATGAGCAGAGATGAGTTCGTTTTCCATAGGAAATCACTGTGCAGTAAAATCAGACCTGTCTCATTTAATCCAGTCATAGTTACGTGATGCTATAACTTATCCTAGCAATTCTGAAATCTGCAATTCTGATCTTTTTTGTGAGGTTAGTGGCAAATATCCATAAAAATTTTTTGTGAAAAATGCCAATTTTGACAAAATTAGCTTTTTGAATTATCCGCGGTCACCATGTGAGTTTAATCATGTAATAATTTTATTGCCAGCGCCATTCCGTTCATCATTACTAAATATGAGTATGCACTGATCACAGCACCTATAGGCAGTTGCGGCGGGTGCCTAGCTATCACTATTAGTTGGGACTCCCACGGATGGCACGGGCGCAGCTTCTGTGCCCATGTCATCCCAGTCATGTACCGGTACGTCTATTTGTACTGTTTGTACTGTTTAAATAGGACGTGCTGGTTGATGTTTTTGCACATCGTAATAAGGAGAGGAGGGCACCATCTTGCCTGAGCTGCCCCTTGATATGAATGTCCCTTTGAGATGAATGTGAAGCATTACTGAGTGACCCTGTGACCTGTAAAGAGGCCATTCCACAGTAAGCTGCTGTTGTCTTATACTGGTCCTATCTATCTACTGGTGTCACATGTCGCTTTAATACTGTACAGATCACTTTACAGCCCACTCCTTATCATCACAGACAGTACAGGAAGTCTCAGCTTAATTTTAGGCCTAGTGGTGAGAATTAACACTGCAAACTTTCAGGATCTTTTTATGATATAGATTTTAAAAATTTGAAATTAGGAAAAACATCACTCAAAATTCTTTAAAAAGTTGTTTAGCATAAGAACGTGATTTAAACAATAGGCCATTTTCTAATGACGCCCTTCCTCTACATTGCATAAACCATTACAACAGAATACAAGATCTCCATCATGTATCAATGCTGCAAAATGATTGTCATCCTGTTTACTGAAGTGTCCAGAAGGAAAGGAAACAGATGGCGGTACATTTACCCTTGATTGTATCAAAACATACTAGTGTAAACGGCCCATAACAGCCAATCGCTTTACCAGAGATGAACGCTGAGCTGTGATTGGCTGCTGTGGGCACTTTACACTAGTATTGTATGGTATAATATGTTTTCTGTCCCGATGTCTAAACCTGCTAGTGTAAAGAGATCGGTATAAAGACGGTAATACACTAAGGAGGACTTAGAACATATTGGACTTTCCACTAACAAACACTCCCAACTGGTAAGAGATTCTTTATTTAGTGTGTAGTTATTTTTAGTTTTCTACTTGTTTATGTGTAATTGGTGGCTATAGAGGTGGAATATTATTATTTAAAGTAATGTTTATGGAGATGGAAAGCTTCAGGGGGCTGGGTGGTAGCTTTACCTGGTACCTTCTGACATACAAGATGATACTAGTCAGTGTTTATGTGCATTTTTGTAGCCATGTTTTTTTTTTGTTGTTGCTGTATTGCATTGAAAAATCAAAAATAAAATAATTCTAACAGCCAAGACCAAGTGTTGTATGTCTTTTATCATACTCCCTTTTATCTGTTCCTGCTAATCTGACTAGTGTATGTTAGCAAGTAGTATGGGAAGGATGGGTCTATACACTATACAGGGACTTTTTTCTTCCAATTCTAATGTTTATTGAAAATTTTGCATATAATACAGGGATTATTTTTAATTACTGTATGTAAGATTGGAAACAAAAAGGTCTGAGGTAGACCCAAAAGAGTAAGTGATTTTTCATTGATTATTAAAAATGCCTTTATATCTATTTTATCTATCTCTTTCTTTCTATCTTTATCTATCTATCTATCTATCTATCTATCTATCTATCTATCTATCTATCTATCCTCAATTATATATATATATATATATATATATATATATATATATAAAATCTATCTATACAATATAAAAATTTCATGTCTACCTATATATTCATAATCTATTGATATGATCTATCTATAGCATGTATCTTTTTATATATAGTATCTAGAGAGGAGGTAATTTTCAAAGTTTCCCAGGACTGGATCCAGCTTTTTCCAGCACCTGGGGAGGGGCTGCATGGAGTCAGTTAAAAGGTAGCAGGCTGATGAGTAGATTGCAGATAACGAGGTGAAGCACTTTGTTATTAGGTTACAAACCCACACACCGTATACGCAGCAGATACGCAGCAAATACGCAGCAGATTTGATGGTGCAGATTTGATGCTGTGTTCAGTTATTTAGATCTAATCTGCTGCGTATTTGCTGCGTGTTTGCTGCATATTTGCTGCGTATCGCAGCAGTAAATACGCTGCATATACGGTGTGTGGGTTTATACCCGTACTGTAAATTCCCTAATTTATAATAGTATCTATTTATTGTCTATTTTCTATCAATCAATCATGCTGCGTTTACACGTAACGATAAACGCACCATCATATATGTCTATCTAATCTATCTATGTAATTTACTGATAATTCAGCATTCACAATGGCAAAAAAAGAAGGTGTTACGTAGTTCAGACATAGACCATAGGTGTATAACATTGGTGCCTTGGATTACGAGCATAATTCGTTTCGGGGCCGTGCTTGTAATACAAATCACTCTTATACCAAAGCAGATTTTCCCATAAGAAATCAGTGATCTGCAGACAACTTAATCCACACCCCAAAAATAATGATTTATTATTCTGAATAACAGGTAAAACAGATGAAACAAACATTCAGAAACAGCAGAATATGTGATATTATAAGTTACTGTACAGTAATGGAGAGGATGGGAAACACAAGGGCTGACAGAGATTGCAGGGAGCATGAAGGAATGAGCAGGACAGATGTGGGCACATACATACAGCGCTCTCTGTCCGGGGAGAGGGGGGTTACAGCTATAGAGAGATTACCTCCACAGTCCTGTCCCCTAATGCAAGCCCCAGCCTGAAGTGGATCTGCTATGATTTGGAAGTTGAGGAAGACTTCCTGGGTGAGAGTACAGGGCTGTAGACCCCGCAATGCAGACCATGCCCCTCCCCCTCTCGCCCTCCCACCCAGTACAGGGAGCTCTTAAACCAAAGCAATGCTCTTAAACCAAGTCACAATTTTGAAAAACTGTGAGCTCTTAAACCAAGTTACTCTTTAACCAAGGTACCACTATATATATATATATATATATATATATATATATATATTTCACAAAGATCATCATAGCACTCCATAAAATCAATGTATTTTCTTATAGGAACCACAATGCTTAAGTATCACATTAGGGCATTATTTCAAGCAGTTAAATACTGTACATATAAAGGATATCAAGTGTACCTGTATACCGTTAATCATCAGTCAATATAACAGTAGCAATGTGCACCTGGCGGGCGATGATTTTACATCAGGAACTAAAGACGCGATCGTTGTCATCGGCTGATCATTTTCTTTATTACAAGGCGCAATAATCTGCTGTATAGGCCTGATTCAGTACATTATAGGACCCTAAGTGTTTTGTATTATTTGGGATATAATCCAGCATTATAAATATGTATGTCTTTTCCCATTACCTACCAGGAGGAAGATGCTGCTCTGCAGTTTTTTTCTATTGGCGCTAATATTTACTGAGGGCCGTTCTGAGTCTTGTGGTGAGTGACTATAATCCGTATGGTAAAAAGACAGTGATTGCAGATATTACCTGTAGTCAGCAGTATAAACATGTTTCTGGAAGAAATCAGCTGTTTTTGTAAGATTGGATAACCCTTTCAAAATATCAGTAGCCGATCATAGTTTTCACACTTCCTATCTACCATTACATCTCTATGTATTGTCAGTTCCTCACATCACTGCTAGAGCAATCAGAGTGTGAAGATTCTTTTTAAACAGCCTATGGCCCCTTTAACTCATCAGTATTATACTATCCACAACTACGGATCTGTAATTGGGGACAGTATAGTACCCATTGGTTTAAATAGACCCTTTTACACATCCGTAGTTGCCACACCGCAAAAAATACTAGCAAGCCATTTTATGTATCCACCCATATCAATCAATGGATCGGTGCAAATATGGACAGGGACGGGTACACATCCGAATTCTGTTCGCAGTTACGGACAGGATTACTGATTTGTAAATAGGGTTTACTAAACATAGCTAATATAACTCCAACCTCCATCCACTCACAGTAAAAATATTTGTCCTCATCCACACACACTATTCACGATCAGTGATGTCCTGGAGAAACCATCAGTGAGGCATCAATTTTTCGGTAAAAACGGATAGGTGGGTAATAAGTGGCCATAGGGTGGAGCCTGCCTAGGGAGAACTTGCTAGGTCGTGCTTCAGTCAAAAATGGATGGCGCACTAATCCATGTGTCCTTGCGCATCTATGTGTCGTCCATTAAATACTGACCCACTGACTTCTATTGGAGCTTTCCTACCGCAAAAACAGATCATATCAATAGGGGTCCTGCTTTTTGCGAAACGCATGAGTGGTCAAAAACGGATGTGTGCTTCAACACATTGGAATCAGTGCCGTCTTTATCTGTCAGAAAAAATAATGTGTGGATGGGGCCTTTCTTTATCTTTAGCATTGTTATGTAATTGTCATTTTTTAGATTGCTTGGTAAAAATAACAAAAACTTACAGGCCTTGCTGTTATGTCATGTTTTATCAGACAACATTTCACATCTTCAGAAGAAGCTGAATATTATGAGTCTCTTGGCGTGCTGAGAGAAGGATGAAACAAGCAAAGTACATGAGTATTCCTTGTACCCGACCAATAACCACCAGCACAGGTACAGGAGCTGCCAGGAAATCAAGCAGTCTGACAATAATGCCCAAGGTGAGGCCTGGAAGCTATGTTTTGTATGTATGTATGTATTTACTCACTCGTTTATTCATATGGATAGAAATTCATTAAAAGCAGATATTGTCATGGACTCGGCCACGACCCGTACAACGAGCCGCAGCCTTCCCCATTCCTCTCACCTAAACCCCTTCCCTATAAATTCCTGCCCTGCCCGGACCCTAGTGTTGGAGCCTCTGCATGCTTCCAATAAGTGTGTGGTCCCAGCTCTCCCGTGATTCCTGCCCATAGTTCCTGGTTCCTGCTGTTCCTGGTTCTAGCTATCTGTGGTTCCTGCCGGTGACTGCTATCCCGGTACCAGCCATGAGTCCTGCTGTGTTCCAGCCTGCCTGCCTACCTGTCTCCAGCTACACCTCGTCCGCCGCCACTAGCAAGCCAAGCCAGGGGTAGTGACCTGGGGGTCGCCTGCCGCAGCAAGTCCATCCCTCCTTGCGGCAGCCACTAGTGAAGAACAACAGCCCCTTAGACTCCGCTCCCTGGTGTGGCTTACGTCATCGCTAGTGGTGGTACAGTAGATCCACGACTCCAGTCGTTCCAGATATATTTGCAGAGAGAAGTTGGTGCCTCAGAGAGGGATATACTCAGTAATGCATGTAGTAGATAAGCCCAGCTAAACAGAAAATGTTACTAGCATGAGTAATTAACAGGGATGTCTAGGATTATAAAAACATGTGGGATGTGGCTTTTCGGTTCAGTTCCAATGAAATAAATGAAGCTGAATTGTATATATACATATATGTCTGTGTCAATAGATGGAATCTACACGTTAACAACTGAACATGACATTACCTACCAAACATATTGTGACATGATCACCAATGGAGGAGGCTGGACATTGGTAGCAAGTATTCATGAGAACAATCTTAATGGAAAGTGCACAGTTGGGGATCGCTGGTCCAGTCAACAGGGAAGCGATCCAAATAATCCTGAAGGAGATGGGAACTGGGCAAACTATGCCACATTTGGGCTTCCTGATGGAGCCACCAGTGATGACTACAAGGTAACTATTTCTTCATCCTATCATTGAAATACTATGTCGTGTGTGAGAAACTTGATGTGTGTGGAAATTTTGTAATTTAAGTGATGTAAAAGATTAAGATTAAAGGAAAACTCCGGCCAAAAGTATTTTTTAATATGGCTGTGAGAAAGCGTTGTGAAGCGTGAAACGATCGTCGCCTACTAGATTCATGTGCATCGGTGTTATGTGAATGGCTTAATAAACTACAGTAGAACTGGAGCGAGTGCCGCATCGCATGTTTTCTTATTGATATTTTTTAATATGTTATTCAAATTCTGTCAAAAACGTTAAATCAGTTGTAATTCCAATGGAGTGTCCAGCAGGGGGCGCACTATATATAGAAGTCAATGAGTACCATTGACTTCTATATAAAGTGCGCCCCCTGCTGGACACTCCATAGGAATTACAACTGATTCGTGACCTCACTGTGCCCCAGCCTCCTGCCGACTCGTTTCCTGATGTCACCCCCGTCAGCTTATATTGACTGAACGAATTGGCAGGAGGCTGGGGCGGCTGTGAGCTCTGCAGTCAGTCCCTTGCAGGGCGTGTGAACAGAAGAGCATCTGCGGCGTCAATGTCAGCGGCGGCAGGGATGTGCAGGTGATGGGAGGAGTAGTACAGTGTATATGTGTTCAGCACCTAGTAGGGAGGAAGGGAGGGGGGAGGTAGTTAGATGCACAGGCACCTCTCTCCCTCCCTGCTCGGTGCCCTACAAATGTATTGATTGAATACATTTATGGAATACTTTGGGGAGCAAGGACACTTTCTGCCCAAAGTATTCCATAAATGTATTCAATCAATAAAACATACTGTACATTACAATACTTTTTACATAGACATCCATTGAATCCATAGAGTGTCCAGCAGGGGGAGCACTATATAGAAGTCAATGGTACTCATTGACTTCTATATATAGTGCGCCCCCTGCTGGACACTCCATAGGAATTACAACTGATTTGTGACGTCATGGTTTTTGATAGAATTCTAGCACTCCATAATCTACTAAATTAAGGGAAATAGCAGTATATGTGCATTTCCCATAATTAATGTAAATTAGAAATTTGTCTAACTTTCCATAAGTAATAACATATTAAAAAATTATTTTGGCCAGACTTCTCCTTTAAGACTGATAAAGATTAAGAAGAAACTTGCTAGTTGTACCCACTGTATACACTTTTACTATGTCTATACAGAACCCAGGCTACTATGATATCAATGCTGCTAATATGGGCATATGGCATGTGCCGAACAAGACTCCCCTCCCCCGATGGAGAAACCAAGCTCTTCTTAGATATCGAACAACAAATAGTTTCTTTGATACCTATGGAGGAAATCTCTTCAATCTTTATAAGGCAAGTAGGAATTATAAGGTTCCTCTGGGTTTTATCTTCTCAAGACTATTATGTCTGATCTTATTCTTCCTATAGGATTTCTAGCCAAAATGTATTTATACAGGACACACAAAAAAAACCCTTTGCAATGCAAGTGACCAAACAATGTAAAACTGAATTGGCAGATTGTGTAAAAGGGACCTAAGGGTGCAGTGCATAGCGGTTTTTTTTTTCCCACTCGCTTGAATTTTTTTCTGCACATTGTATCTATATAGTAAGTTTTTCATAACACACTAACCTGCTTCCTTGTTGTACATCGGCACAGCGCGGAACGGCTATTAATTATACTGCCACAATTATACTGTTTTTACCCATGGCGTGCATATAGCAGTTTTTTGCTTAGTACGTTGCTCTCCACACATCTTTTCCAGGATTCTGAAAGGCAGCGCTAGTATTACACGTGTTTTTTTAGTAATGGATGCTGTCTATCCCACAGTCATTGACGTAGTCTAACAAATCAGACATGATCCTCTGGATACCGATATCTAAAAAACAAAAAGGAGAGGTGTTCTGCTCCTTACAGTATGCAGCATCTTTACAGATAGCTGCTTGCAGCCTGGCACGCATGGGTTAAGTGAGGATGCATTGCATCCCCAGTTAACCATTTGGGGGCCAGACTGATCTTACACTGCTCCCATACCAGCAAGCAAAAAATTATATATATATATACATACACACACACACACACACACACACACACACACACACACACACACATTTTTTAAACACATTTAATACAGGACGATCATAAATGAAGAATAAGCATGTGGCTGCTGTATATCTTTCCCCTCCTGTATCTCCTGATTTCTGTGGGTGTCAGGACATGCTTCCCCTGCTGTCCCAGTTGCATTCCAGAGGTGTTTGCATCATTATGTAAGTTACCATTGTGGACTTGGAGACCTAAATTCGACCACTTGGACTTCACCAAGTCACAAGCATTTTTCCCCATGACTTTAATGGGGTTAGATATTTGATCAAATAGTTGAACATCGCAGCCCGTTCAAATCGAATTTTGAGCTTTTGAATAATTCACTACTCACTCATGTCTACTCATCTCTAGTCCTGACCGGAAATCATTGGCTGCCAATCTCTGTGCAGCCCTTACTGCATTATAATAGGCTCTAGCAGATCAGTACTCACTTACTATAGTGATTGGTATATTAGACAGCCCTAAGTCTTACAAATACACATGTAGGGCAAGAGAAATGGGAAGAGATGCTGGTTAAGTCCTATATTTTAGCACATTATCATTCATCTTTTAGAAATACCCTGTAAAATATAATGCTGGAAGATGTCCCACCGACCAAGGACCGGCCGTTCCAGTAGTCTATGATCACGGGAGTAAAGAGAGAACACACAGCTTATATTCACCACTTCTGAAAGGTAAGATCTTAGGTATACAGCCTATCTTGGTTCACACTACGTATATTTCAGTCAGTATTGTGGTCCTCATATTGCAACCAAAACCAGGAGTGGATTAAAAACACAAAAAGGCTCTGTCCACAAAATGTTGAAATTGAGTGGGTGGCCGCCATATAACAGTAAATAACTGCCATTATTTCAATATAACAGCAAATATTTGCCATTAAATGGCGGCCATCCACTCAATTTCAACATTGTGTGAACAGAGCCTTTCTGTGTTTTCAATCCACTCCTGGTTTTGGTTGCAATATGAGGACCACAATACTGACTGAAATATACGTAGTGTGAACCCAGCCATAGATGAATATGATATGGGGTTAGGCAATGCCTGGTTTTGAAAAGTGGTGGAAATGTTTGACAGATCAGTTGCATAAAGTGTGGTCACATGTAGGTAATTTACACAATTACTGCAAGCAGTGTAACTGTAGAGCTCAGTTTTGGCACAGGAGTGGCAGGGGTTTATATTTTGAAACCATATACCCATGACATAAAGCCGAAAGACCCTGTTGAGTAGGAACAACGAGGTGATGGTTCCAGCACTCCAACGTTAAAATGTCAAAAATACTTTATTTCGTGGCCTTAGAGTAAATCATATGCTGAACTGTAGGCGGCTTCAGATAATATAATCTATGCAAGCAATGTCTATAGATTAGAGACCCAATATTAGACACTGTTTAATGTCTAGTACAATTCTGATGTGAACATTTATACTCTTATCCACAGATCGTACCACGGCCGGCTTTATCCAATTTCGAGTATTCAACAATGAAAAAGCAGCAATGGCCTTATGTCCAGGACTCAAAACAAATACGTATTGTGATACAGAACATGTAAGTTTGAGTATTGTAAAATTTCATCTACAGAAAGAAACAAGTTCCATAGTCTTCACTAAGGGGTCATGCACACATTCCGTGCACGGTCTGAAATTATGGACAATGTGCTATGGAACTGACACTGGAACTCCCGGCATCACCATTTATGATGATGCCGTGAGCTCCGAAACTGTTCAAATGTTCTTCTCAGTACAGTAGCATGAGGATTTAAAGTGACGCTGTCACCTCCTTTTTGCGAGTGGGCGGGGCCCCCTCGTCGGCCATTGGAACAGGCTGGCCTAAAGGTCTAGGCCCCACCCCCTCTTGTTCGGCCCACCAATGGGCGTCAAGGGGACGGGGCTAAGTGGCGCTATTGCCGTGAGGCCCCGCCCACTGAACACAGTCTGCAGTTGAAATTGCAGTTAAAAATATCACTTTTTACTTGAGCAAGCACCATGATGTATGATGTAAAATAAGGTATGAAAAACGCTAAATTTACCCTTTACACCTGTGTAGAGATGTCAGAATGCACAAAGGGGGTGACAGTGTCACTTTAAACTCACAGCTCATAATGAATAAGTAATTATAAATGTTCCACTGCCCTCTAAGACAGATTTTTTTAAACTAACTTTCTTAAAGAGCTTATCTAATTTACTTAGCATATTTTTCATCCTTACAGAGACATAAAAAGTGTAAAGGTTTGAGGGTTTTTTAAAATCCAGGACAATCCCTTTAAAGAACCACTCCAGTAATCACTGGTGATTCTAAGGGTGTTATTACACGGACCGATGGGGCCCCAATAATAACTGTAAACGTTTACTGGGCCTATTACATGGCCCGATAATCGTTTAACAAGGGCTGCATGGACATCCTTACCAATGTCCTTGCAGCCCTTGCTTAAACTGTATACATACCTATCCATTCTGCAGAGCTCCTCTTGCGCTCTGCTTCTCCCCGGGTCCTGCCCGCTACAGCTTCAGAGTGGCCTGTCTCAGCTGAGAGGCCGCTCAGCCAATCACTGGCCGTGGCGGTCCCGGCCTGTGATTGGCTGAGTGGCCTGTCAGCTCAGACAGGCCTCTCTGAAGCTGGAGCGCGTGGGACCCGGGGAGAAGCAGAGCGCAAGAGGAGCCCTGCAGCCTGGATAGGTAACGTATTCTGTTTTCATATCTCCAGCCGCCGGCCGCTATTACACGTAGCGATGCACGGATGGCGCCCGACAACCTATATCAACAATCCAAACCTATATCAACAATCAGCCGCTGACAACAATCATCGACTGATCGTTGTGTTTATTACACAGAACGATAATCGCCCGATTCGACCGATTATCTTTCCATGTAATAGAACCCTAAGTCTATGAGCCGCGAGTAGAATCCTTTGAAGGACTATAGTCAAAATCATGAGACAAAAAATGATTTTCCTGTATCATAGGGCTAAAAAAGTACATGGCAGAAACCGAAATAAAAAAAGTATTGCCTCCTAGAGATAAGAAATAAATATATACTGATCATAGGAAGATGGAGAGGTAATAAGGACAGTTGATCTCACATTTTTCCTTGATCTCTACAGGTCTGTGTTGGAGGTGGCGGATATTTTCCAGAAGCTAGCCCCAAGCAATGTGGAGACTTTACGGGGATGGACTGGGATGGTGTTGGGAAACCTACTGGATGGGGCGCTAGCAAAGAATTTGTGGAATCTTCTATACTTATCTTCTACCAATGAATTCTCTGACTACCAGACATTACTACAGTAGCATTATAAAAATAATAATGCACATATTAAAAAAAACTGTTATCTGTCTTTTATACACTAGATGAATAATAAAATACAGATATATATACATACATATTGTTGCTTCACATAAGGTGAGATACATGTGATGTGGCTTGATTTGTTTCACACTGGTGCTTATATCTTTTGTAGGATATGTTCATCCCATTTGGTATCCAAAACAGAAGTGCAGCCTTAGGGCACACTAGAGAATCCCGAAGGAACACCCACCACGGATTCCACAGCTCGCACCCGCTCACCAGGGGCGGATTAATTTTACTATAGGTCCCCTGCTGTTCACCAAGCCTGGGCCCCCCCACCCCACTGTAACTATGGCAGCGTTAGCGTGGTATTCAAAGTACAGGATAGATAATGTCATGATGCCCTGATTTGTGCAAAGTCGAGGTAAAAAAGCAGCAATTGTTTGCAAATTATGGCAGAACTGTAACCAGAAGACATTTCACCACTAAGGGTGGGTTCACACTGAGGAATTCTCGAGGATAACCTCAGCGGATTTCCCTTGCCTGTACGTGCACACGGTCGTGCGCCTTTCCGCCGGCTCCATAGACACCATTCTATGGGCCGGCTGATTCCGCAATCCGCCGAAAGAATTGACGAAAGAG
This sequence comes from Dendropsophus ebraccatus, assembly GCF_027789765.1. NCBI lineage: Eukaryota > Metazoa > Chordata > Amphibia > Anura > Hylidae > Dendropsophus > Dendropsophus ebraccatus. The sequence goes on along the minus strand of NC_091462.1, from coordinate 35,435,888 downwards.
GCGCGCGGCCGTGCAGGTGACGGAATTCCGTGGAATTTATCTGCGAGAATTCCTCAGTGTGAACCCACCCTAAAAGTATAAGTCTGTTTGGGCAACCATGGGCCCCCCAGGAGCTCAGGGTCCCGGGCTACCACCCAAAAAGGACCTATTATAATCTGCTACTGCCGCTCATGGCCGTGCGCATCTCCGCTGCTCCCATAGGCTTTATTCTATAGTTTGCCAGATTCCGCCCTCCGCCCAAAGAATGAGCGGGTTCATTCTTTGGGGTCACTGTCTAGAACAGTGCTTCTCAATTCCAGTCCTCAGGCCTCACCAACAGGTCATGTTTTCAGGCTATCCCATACAAAGACACCTGTGATAATACCTGAGGCACTATAGTATAATTATATCACCTGTGAAATACTAAGGAAATCCTCCAAACATGACCTGTTGGGGAGGCCTGAGGACTGGGATTGAGAAGCACTGTTCTAGAATGTAGTGGTGGTCCATGAAATGTGGACCACAACATTGCTGTCCACAAGTGAGTCTGTGCTGCTATGGTTTATAACGATCAGGCCCCTGCACTAGAATATATATATATATATATATAACTGTAAAAGTTAAAGTTAAAAAAACACCCCAATACACACAAATAAATAAATAAATATACACATTCCCCACCCCCCATGATAAATTATCCCCTATAAATAAGTTACATATATTTGGTATTGCTGCATCTGTAACAACCCCATCTATGAACCTGTTACATTGTTAATCCCGCTCCCTAAAAAATATAGAAAAAAGTTATGAAAACATCACATGTACCCAATAGGTGTATCACTAAAAAACCCCAGCCGTAAAAAAAAAAACCCAGCCGCAAATAAAGCCCTCACATAACTCCATTGGCAAAAAGAAAAGCTATATAAAATGGATATCACTGTAATTGTACCGATCTGACGAATAACGATAACATGTCATATGTGACGTATAGTAAACGGCGTACAAAAAAGTAATGAAAAACACATGCAAAATTGTGATTTTTATTCGTACCACCTCATAAAAAATTTAATAAATAACGATAAAGGCGTCACTCGTCCCCCAGAATGCTACAGATGGAAATGTCAACATGTCTTACACAAATATTTTGCCACCTCAAGGCCTCTGTCACATGGTATAAAAGCTAAAAAAACTGAAATAAAAAAGGCCCCAAAATTCACCAGGTCTCTGTCAAGCCTGTGGTTGAGTCAGGTGGCGCACTGCGGCCACATATGGGGGATTTCTAGAAACATTGGAATAAGGGGAATCAATAGTGGGTTCCATTTCTCAGTTAGTATTTGCTGTGTTAGGGTGGGTTCACACTACGGAACTCTCGCGGATAAACTCCGCGGAATTCCGCGGACATGTCCCTTTTTACGGCGGATATCGAAATACGCCGGCCCATAGAATGGTGTCTATGGAGCTGGCGGAAAGGCGCGCGGCCGTGCGTGCGGACATACTGCGGAATTCCGCGGAGTTTATCCGCGTGAATTCCGTAGTGTGAACCCACCCTTAGAGGAAAAAATGGATTAAAATGGAATATCTGCCCCCAAAAATTTCCCCTGCCCCAAAATTAATTTCCCCTGCAACTTGGAGAGATTTATGGGGGAAACTAACATACAGGCCCCACAAATCCACTTCAGAACTGAAGTGGTGCCTAAAAAAAACAGAATTTGAAATTTTCCTAAAAATTAGAAAAATCGCTGCAAAATTTCAAAGCCCGCTAACATTCTAAAAAGTAAAAGGACATTCACCAAATGACGTCACCATAAAGTAGACATAATTCGTTTATGTGACATGACTATTTTTCTTAGAGCAAGAGTTTTTACAAAAAACTGAGTGTGTCAACAATAGTATACCACAAGCATAAAGAAAAAAACAATCTCAGAATAACAGCGAAAGTTAAAAGAGTTATAACTAAATATAGAGGGACAGGTCAGATTTAAAAAATAGGCCCTGGGCATTAAGGCCAAAACAGGCTGCGGAGGCAAGGGTTAAAAATTTTCCACCAATAGGGTGGGTTCTGTCACGGCCGCGGCAGCATCCCGTGTTCCGGGCCGCCGCCGCAACCTCCTCCTGCCCCATGCAGCCGCCGGGGTCCTTGTGCAGGGACCCTGCCTACTGCTCCTGCCACGCCTCGCCTGCCGTCACTAGCAACCAAGCCAGGGGTAGCGACCTGCGGGTCGCCTGCCGCAGCAAGTCCATCCCGCCTTGCGGTGGGCTCTGGTGAAAACCAGCGGCCCCTTAGACTCCGCTCCCTGGTGAGGTTAGTGCTATCGCTAGTGACGATCCAGTGGATCCACTACTCCAGGCGTTACAGGTTCACACTACGGAATTCTCACGGATAAACTCTGCACGGGCGCGCACCTTTTCGCCGGCTCCAAAGACACCATTCTATGGGCCGGCATATTCCGCTATCCGCCGAAAGAACTGACATGTCACTTCTTTCGGCGGATAGCGGAATACGCCGGCCCATGGTCTATGGAGCCGGCGGAAAGGCACGCGGACAGCCGGCAGAATTCTGCGAAGTTTATCCGCGAGAATTCCGTAGTGTGAACCCACCCATAGACAGTAGACAGGGCAGACATGGCTCCCACCCTGCAAATACATCAATGCAAAAGAATCATGAACTGACATAAATAGCTGCATAATCCTTCTATGCCAACATCTGAGAGGTAGGAAGGTCCTATAAGACAAAGGGATTTTTAGTTTTTCTCCAATTAAAGATTAACGCTTGCAAACGAGCAATGTTGCAAACAACCTGAAATAATTCACCATAATACACTAAACGGTATTCATTAGTTACGATCATCGCAATTAGGATCGTAATTACGATTGTTCATATACTCTAGTATATAAACGATCTTAACCCCTTAGCGACCCATGACGTATCTGATACTTCATGGTGCCGCTCGGGGTGTTCAGAGCGGGGTCCCGCCGGGACCCCGCTCTGAACGGCGCTGATCCCGGCTGACACGTGCAGCCGGGCAGTGCCTCTATTAGCCGGCGCGGGTCCCGTTGCCGCGCCGGCTAATTAAGCCTCTAAGTGCAGCTGTCAAACCTGACAGCTGCACTTAGAGGCTTCAGACCTCACGTCCCTGGTGTCTAGTGGGACGGATCGCATCGCGGGGGGGAGATCCGTTCTTCTGCCCGTGCCGGGCCTCAGCGTCGGAATGACGCTGATCCTGGCTCGGCGATAGATTGCTATGGCCTGCAGCAGGCCATAGTAATCTATGACCGATCTAATCGATCTTTGCTGTGTATATACACAGCATTGATCTCTATGAGAGATCAGTGCTGTCTATATACAAGTCCCCCAGGGGGGCTTCTAGTTACAGTAAAAAAAAAAGTAAAAAAGTGTTTTTATTAATAAAAAATCCCCTCCCCTAATAAAAGTCCAAATCACCCCCCTTTTCCCATTTTATAAATATAAATTAATAAATAAATAAATAAATAAACATATTTAGTATCGCCGCACGCGTAATCGCCCGAACTATTAATTAATCACATTACTGATCTCGCACGGTAAACGGCGTCAGCGCAAAAAAATTCCAAAGTGCAAAATTGCGCATTTTTGGTCGCATCAAATCCAGAAAAAATGTAATAAAAAACGATCAAAAAGTCGTATATGCGCAATCATGGTACCGATAGAAAGAACACATCATGACGCAAAAACTTACACCTCACACAGCCCCATAGACCAAAGGATAAAAGCGCTATAAGCCTGGGAATGGAGCGATTTTAAGGAACGCATATTTGTTAACAATGGTTTGAATTTTTTACAGGCCATCCGATACAATATAAGTTATACATGTTATATATCATAGTAATCGTAATGACTTGAGGAACATGCATAACAAGTCAGTTTTACCATAGGACGGACGGCGTAAATGCAAAACTCCTCGAAATCAAAACAAATTCATTGACAGCGCAAATGATTTTTTTCCGGTTTCGCAGCATATGTTATGGAAAAATAATGCCTGTCATTGCAAAGTACAATTGGTTTCGCAAAAAATAAGCGCTCATATACGTCTCTAGGTGAAAAAATGCAAGCGCTATGGACTTTTAAACTTAAAATGGAATACGCAAAAGCGCAAAAACGAAAATAGGCTTTGACCTTAAGGGGTTAATAACGAAAGTGGTACTTTGAAAAATGGCCAAATATAACGGAGGCGTCTAAATTCACTAGGAGCTCCTTCATATATGAGGCTTATCTAAAATACTTACCAAAATACTGGGCAGAAATACTGTGTGGGAACATAGGCTAAACCTGAATTGGCCCATAAATCTGATTTTGAAATTTTTGTTAAAATTTAGAACATTTCTTTTAAGCTTCCTATTGTCTTAAAAAATTGAAAGCAAGTTTAAGAAATGCTGCCAACATAAAGTATACATATTGCTTATGTTATGTCGTATCTAATTTATGTGGCATAACTCTTAGTTTGGGTTCACACTACGTTTTTCCTATCCATTTTTTTTCATCCGTTTTTTTAAAAGGAAAAAAAAAAGATGCATTTGTGTGCATCTATTTTGATACGTTTTTCTATTGACTTTCATTTTTTTTTTTTTTTTTTAAAGTGGCTCAAAATAGATCCGTTTTCTTAAATGGACACAAAAAATTTTGTGTCAGTTAAAAAAATCGATCCGTTTTGATATGTTTTTTTTTCTTTATATTGGAAGTCAGTGGAAAAAAAACGGATCAAAAAGATGCACACAAATAAATCCACTTTTCCATGCATTTTTATCTGTTTTTGAAACAAATTGATAAATTTTTCCATAAAATAGAAAGACGGATTGCAAAAACATAGTGTGAACACAGCCTTACAAGCAAAAAGTTTCAAAGTTCAAAAAATGCAATTTTTTACTCTATTTTGTTTTTTTCCCATAAAAATAGGCTATAAGTATTGACTCAAATTTACCAATAATATAAAGCATAATATCTCACGAGAAAACAAAGTCACAAGGATCTGTAAAAGCATCTCCAAGTTATTAATAAAGTGACACATGTCATATTCATAAAATTTGGCTTGGTCCTAAAGGCCAGTTTAGGCTCTGTCCTTAAGGGGTTAAGAAGTTTCCCCTCAAATTTACCCCCAGCTGACAAGGCTTTGCAGCTTCATTTGGGATGTGGTGGGAGGATAAATAGCTGCTGCAGGACTCTACACACAAGGGAAACTACCAGTCTGATTGCTATATGCTGATTCAGCACGGTCTAGACCTGGCAACAGTAAGTATACTATATTTGTGTACAATGTGCAAAGATATGTATGTATGGTGTACTATGTATTTGTGGTATGCTATAATATGTATGGTGTACTATGTATGTGTGGTATTGTATGTATGGTGTACTATGTATGTGTGGTATTGTATGTATATGGTGTACTATGTATTTGGGGTATGCTATAATATGTATGGTGTACTATGTATGTGTGGTATTGTATGTGTGGTGTACTACAGTACTATGTATCTGTTGTATGGTGCACTATGTATGTATGGTGTGATGTACATACCAATGTTCTGTAGCTTAAAAAAAAAAAAATAACACTCAACTTCTGTGCTTCCTGTTGCTGATCACACCAGCAGTGCTTACATATCATCAGTGCTTCTGATGTGTTTGGCCTCCTCCGGCTGTCAATTGCTCTGGAGGAGGTGGATGGCTTAAAGATACAGTAGTGGCTGGAGACCAGGGTGGGAGCTGACTGTGTCACAGACCTGCCTCTGTGATACTGTCAGCCTGGAATAAAGAATATGATTTAGCAACATGCCAGATGACACAACAGTGCAGAAGGTAAGTATGCACTGCTGGTATGATTGGCAACAGGAAACTGGCAGCATGGATATATGCATGTCCTAGAACCTGATATATGCAGATCTGTGCTCTCAGTTTTCCTTTATGGCTCAATAAATAAAAGACCCTAAGATATGGTGTGTGGTTTTTCTTTAAATGGGGCCCATAAATTCTAGCTAGGCCCTGAGCAGTGGGGGCAGGTTAGAGAGCCCCTCTTGATAAACTCATTATACAGTATGTCTTGTAGTATTTGAAATATATTGCAACAATATATACAAACATGACTGTTTGCTTTACCTGACAGGATGAAGATGCTGCTCTGCAGTTTTTTTCTGTTGACGCTAATATTTACTGAGGGCAACTCTGATTCTTGTGGTGAGTGACTATAATATATATGGTAATGATTGGGACATACCGCCTGTATTCAGCTATAGTTTTCTATAATACAATGACTAGGATGGGGAAAAAAAGATTTCCGCTGGACAACACCCCCCCCCCCCCCCCCCTTTCATCACTGCCAGAATAATAAGACCCCTTATATACATCCATGCTTGCCTTTAGAAATCCCAGAATTGGGTGTAACAATCTAAGACATAACGTTTAAAATAGTTCCCCACAAAAAGCACTATTAGTGGTCCATAGCCATAACAAGGATGCTGGAATGATATTTATCTACCCCTGCTACACAATCTAAATTGGATCCCTATGTTTGCCTTGGATAATGAAAGGTAAATCAATCTCTCCACTCCACAATGTCTGTGTCATAGGTCTACAGGTGGTTGACACTCACTTGTATTGCTTGTTAATGGTTTTGTGGGGAACTATTTTCTTTTAATGGTGGTTTTACACAGAGCGATTATCATTCGAATGTGCACAATAACTATCGCATTAGAGCGATAATCGATCTGTGTAAACTCTGCGAACGATCAAGCGACGAGCGAGAAATCGTTTATTTTGATCTTTTAACATGTTCTCAAATTGTCGTTAGTTGTTCGCCAAAAATCCGCAGATCGTTCCGTGTAAACAGTCTTTCACCGATCTAACCTATGTGTGATAGGCTTAAGCGATCGCAAAACGAGTTTTCCGTACAATATATCATTCAGTCTAAACTCTGATCGTTATGAAACACATCGTTCACTCGAAATCGTTGATCGGGCGAATTAATCGCTCCGTGTGAAAGTACCACAAGTCTAATGGTGCATTTACACAGATTTATCTGACAGATCTTTGAAGCCAAAACCAGGAACAGACTATAAACAGGGATCGGGTCATAAAGGAAAGACTGGGATCTATCCTTTTCAAATCCATTCCTGGCTTTGGCTTCCAAAATCTGTCAGAAAAGTCTTTTCTGTGTAACGCACCATTAGATTTTTAAGTCTCATTTTACACCCCATTCTGTGATTTCTAGTTGGAAATAGGTGTTTTGCACGGCTGGTAGTTACATATAGGACCAGCTGCTGTGATTATGTTTGCCCTGACTACAGGTGGGCAAGTTTTTTTTTTTTTTTTTTTTTTCCCCCCCCTCCCCCTTTTGAGGTCCAGGTTGCAGGCAGATGCATTGACTGTGTAATTTTCCATCCTGAACAATAATGTATTTCTAATATGAAATAAAGCAGGATAACAGTACTGCCCAAGGTGAGCCTTATTCTTTGTTTTGCTGCTGTTACAGTATCATACTACTTTGGAATTGAGCATATACCCAGAGTTTAAACATAGTTTAATTATCAATCTAGAAGTAGAAAAAGGTGCGACACTCACCAATTCAGTATAAAGCAAGCAGTTTTTCACATCAACAGGTACAGGGTTGCAGACTATGGGCGACATGTATCATTACAAAAATGTGCCATCAAAACAAAAAAACTGCCATTTGCGAATAAAATATTCGCAAATCGCCCCTTTCCACCGGGGGCGCGGACTCAGAATCCGCAGGATTTATCATTTTTTACACCTAAAGATACGACGAAAACTTACTCCACCTTTCAGGTGGCGAAGGTTTTCGGCTGTGCGCACAGACGCGCAAGGGATTTATGTAGAGGCGGTCCGCCTCTACATAAATCTCCATAGCGCCGGAGATGCGGGGACATTTATAAGTCTGGCGTAAAAAAACGCCGGACTTCATAAATGTCCCCCTATCAGTTTTATACTGAATTGGTGAGTGCCGCAGCTTCTACTACTGGATTATCGTTTGGACTCTTTATGATTGCATGAGCACCGCCACAGTGGGCTGGATCAAGCTGCAGTCTGTCTATATTGCCCCTGCATTCTGAGTAGTATTGCTGGGGAATCTCGTGGATGTTTGCATAGTTTGTGATGCCCTATGGGCAAAGGTGTAGCATGAGGACTGTTAAGCCCAGAAAACCCATTTGAGAGAATCATTAATGGGGTTATCCAGTGCTACAAACAACATGGCCACTTCCAGAGACAGCACCAGTGTTAGTTTTGCAACTTAAGCCGCTATTACACAGGGTGATGTGGAGAGCGAGCGCCAACCTGTCAGGTCATGGTTTTTGTAGTTCTGGAAACCCCTTTAAAGCGACTCTGTACCCACAATCTGCACCCCCCCCCCCCCCCCCCCCCCCCCCAAAACCACTTGTACCTTCGGATAGCTGCTTTTAATCCAAGATCTGTCCTGGGGTCCGTTCGGCAGGTGATGCAGTAATTGTCCTAAAAAACAAAAAACTTGCAGCCCTGTGTCAAACTGGCGTGGCCTAGAGTGTCTGGTAATTAGGTTGGCACACCCTCTCTCTCTCTGCTCCCCGTCCTTTTCATCATTCGGAATGCTCCAGGCAGATGTCTCCTATTCATAAGCTGTGTGAATACTGAACATGGGCTGGATCGTTAAGGCACCTGTGCAATGTTCACTGCAGAGGTAATAGGAAATATCCTGCCAGTGGCGTTCCTAATGATGAAGAGGAGGGACAGAGGGATGGTGCAAAGTTAGGGCACAGATATTCTAGGCCACGGCAGTTTGGCACAGGGCTGCAAGTTTAAAAGTTGTTTTTTAGGACAATAACTGCATCACCTGCCAAATGGACCCCAGCACAGATCTTGGATTAAAAGCAGCTATAAGAAGGTACAAGTGATTTTGAGAGGGACAGATTGTGGGCACAGAGTCTCTTTAAGGATTTAGTGCTGCTTATGGTACTAGAGCAGGGTAGATAGCCATTTGGGGTCCCCAGGGTACAGGTAAAAATGAAACCTTTATACTTTTAATTGTTATCCCCATGGATGTAGTGGTTTATCTTGCTGCTTTTTGGTTTGTTTTTGGTAATAGATGGAATGTACACGTTAACAACTGAATATCGAATTTCCTACCAAACATTTTGTGACATGATCACCAATGGAGGAGGCTGGACATTGGTAGCCAGTATTCATGAGAACAATCTTAATGGAAAGTGCACAGTTGGGGATCGCTGGTCCAGTCAACAGGGAAGTGATCCAAACAATCCTGAAGGAGATGGGAACTGGGCAAATATGCCACGTTTGGGCTTCTTGATGGAGCCACCAGTGATGACTACAAGGTAACTATTTCTTCATACTATCATTGATAACTCTCCCCATACTGTTTGAAACTGGTGTAAAGTAGATTTATCTTGTTGCCCCTAGCAACCAAATTTCACTTTTCATTCCTCAGATTCTTTGAAAAATGAAAGGTGGAATCTGGTTGCTAGGGGCAACTAAGACAAATCTACTTTACACCAGTTTGATAAATCCCCCCCCCCCTTATGTTTTATAGAATGTTTGAAAGGAGTTAGTGCACCTGCCTGACCAAAGCTAAAATGAAACATCTAACCTGAAACATCTAACCTATGTCACACGTCAGGATTATTGGCACCCCATCCTAGTGACTAGGTGATCCCAGTATTGATTATCTATTGCATTGAGTGAAACGACTATTGAACATGACACCAAAGTAAATACATTTCTGAAGATGCAATTGACATTAAATTATCGTTAACAACCCATCCAATCCAGAGGCTCATGTCCACAGCAACACTTCATCCCCTCAACATAGGCGCTATACGCCCTACCCCTTTATGATGTCATGGTTGTCTAGGACTCACCCCAGCCCATTTCAATGGCGGGAGAGGGGGCGTGGTATCAGTGGCGGATTAAATGTACCCTGGGCCCTGGGCTGTCCGCACACATTATAATCCAGTGCTGTCCCCAATAAACACTGCCTGCCTCCCCTCCCTGCTGGCCCCAATAAACAATGTTTGGTCCCTTGCTGCACAGAGGATGTCAGGAGAGGAGGGTGCTGATCTTATAGGGGAGGTCACAGCAGCACAGAGGATGTCAGGAGAGGAGGGTGCGGAGAGGCTGCTGGGGGTGTCCCGTCCTATCCCCGGCAGCGCGCGCATCAGAGCTCCCGTGCGCCGGAAGTCACAGGCGCATGGGGAGCTCTGATGCGTGTGCTGCCGGGGGTAGGAAGGGACACCTCCGGCAGCCGCACCTCAGCCGGGGGACAGTACAGTGGCGGATTATAATGTGGGCGGCATGGCGCGGCCGCCCAAACCTCCCATATTATCCACCGCTGCGTGGTATCATTGAGAAGGGCGTGATCTAAGATGCTGATGTAGTGTGATCATGAAGCCCCACCCAGGTGGCACAATCACCAGTGATGAAGCATTTTTTTCATTGGACCAAGCACTAAGAAATCTATTATTAAAATAAGATAAACTGTATACAAGTTTACAGCTGTGTAGTAAAGTCCTCATCCAGAAAGTGGGTGACGGTGTCACTCTAATGAAACTAATTTAACCCTCTGACAGGCCAATTTTTCTTTTTTTTTTTTTTTTTTTTTTTTTTTTTTTTTTTTTTTCTCCCCTCCATGTTTAAAAGGCCACAGTGCTTGCATTCTTTCACCTACAGACCCATGTGAGCCCTTAAATTTTTTTTGTGACATCAATTGTACTTTGCAATGGCAGACTTAATTTTTCATAAAACATGCTATGAAACTGAAATATTTTGTGCAGTGAAAATGAAGAAAAAAGCTATTCATTTGGGGGGGGGTTGTGTTTACGCTGCTCACACTATGGTAAAACTGACATGTTATCTATGTTCCTCAAGCCAGTATGACTACAATGATGGGCAACTTATTAGTAAATTAGTATAGTAAAGCTTAACTATAAAATATTTTGACCATTTAGTTTTAGTTAGCTTAGGTCATAAGAATTTTTGCAATATACATTAATAACCTAATTTTTTTTTTTTTTTTTTAAATACATGAAGCTGAAAGTCCCCTCAGAGCTGTTTGCCTCTTGAGTTATTTCTGCAATCCTAACGGACACTCCCCCTCCCAGGAGATCCATCCTGAGTGTACGGTCTCTGACAGCAGCATCAGATAACAACCCTGACACAAACAAAACTTCCTCCCCCACCTCCTAGCAGCACATTCTATTCCCCCCCTCCCCTCAAAGAGGTGACTTAGCAGAGCTGAGGGTGTTGTGTGAGGAGCAGGGGAGGAGATGGATAGAGGGACAGGTACCCAGTGCTTCACCCAGGAGGGACATGCCACCATGACTTTAATGTACTGCATGAGGGAGAGTGGGTGAGTCACTGAGGGGAGGACTACAGCTGTGTTGTGCTGGGACTTGTAGTCCTTCCATAGTACATATAACACTCACTATCAGAGGTCTGCAGCAGGTGCCCCCACCTCCATGGCTAACATTATCCTACAGTGTAATGAGAGCAGATGACTGTATCTAATCCCACTGTGTGACACCATCTGCTGGGGCTCTGTATCTAATCTTACATTGTGATACCGTATGTTGGGGCTGTATCTGATCCTACTATGTGTGATACATCTGCTAAGGTGCTGGTCAGTGGATGAAGGGATCCAGCCAGGGAGATAAGGGATAGGCCACACCCACTTTCTGTCAGCCAGAAGAAAAATTCATTCTTCTGAGCCAAACAACTGGGGATATCTTAGCAAGCGCACAAGCTATCAACACAGTTTAGGGCTCTCTTTTAAAGGGTAACACGTGGGCTTTTTATCTGAGAAATATATATATATATTTTTTTTGGCTACTGAAATTATAGTTAAGCTTTAACAGCTTTTAAACTTTTTTTTACAACTTTGTTGATCAAATCTAGATTGTAATAAGCAATTTTGCGCTTACATCCGTGTGCCCCCTCATGTCAATTCACCATTGAACAGTGCCGGAGCTGCACTCTCCATTGTGTGACCTATCGGGCTTGTGCGGACGCTATTCAATGAATAGCGGACTCACAAAACTGACATGGTTTTTTTCCGTGCAGCTGCTAGGGATCCCAGCCGGAGCATATTCTATGTGTATACGCTCTGGACTGTATTTCCTGACTGCAGCATAATGTAAGTTATGTATTAATCACGGCCGTTGTTCCAAATCGGCAACAACAGCAGTGATTAATACAAAACTTACGTGTGAACATAGTCTGAGTTTGTATCAACTAGTGTGGCCAGGTGAAGAGACATGGGATAGATCACTGATTCTTCTACTTCTAAAATATATTCCATGTCTGACAAATTTGTCATGGTGGTTTTACCCACTGTGTATATTTTTACACTTTCTATACAGAACCCAGGTTACTATGATATCAATGCAGCTAATATGGGCATATGGCATGTGTCAAACAAGACTTCCCTCCCCCCCGGCGGAGAAACCAAGCTCTTCTTAGATATCGTACAACAAATAGTTTCTTTGATACCTATGGCGGAAATCTCTTCAGTCTTTATCAGGTAAGTACAAGTTATAAGGTTCCTATGAGTTTTATCTAATCGAGGCTATCGTTTTGTTTCAGCACATGTTATCATTCATCTTTTAGAAATATCCTGTAAAATATAATGCTGGAAGATGTCCTACCGATCAAGGACCAGCCGTTCCAGTAGTCTATGATCAGGGGAGTAAAGACAGAACCTACAGCTTATGTTCACCACTTGTAAGAGGTATTATTTTTACCTGATATACAATTTATAGTAAGTATACAACCTATTGATGAATATGATACGGGTTAGATTTTTAAAAGTGGTGGGAAGTGTTTGACATCAGTTGTATAAAGTGTGGCTGGGCTGCTTGATTTGTATCGTTCATGAAGCCATGGAAGCTGACAGCAATGATATACTGCTGTCAGTTTTCAGATCACACAGCAGTACATACTTGCCTAGTGCACTGCTGCTGTGATCCAGCATCCTTTTCTCTGGCTCCCATCCAGCTGCTTTGTATTCAGGCCTCACTTCCTCCAGCTGTCAATCCATTCTGAACATGGTGGCGGTCTGAAAATACAGCAGATAGACAGGAGAGCCAGAAAACGGGATGCTGAATTACAGCAGCAGTGCAATAGGTAAGTATGTACTACATTGTGATCTGGAAACTGACAGCACAGTTATGCATATATCAGTTCTGTCAGTTTGCCTTTATCATTATTGGTGCTACATCCCATATACACAGATGTGTCTTAACTATACATTTTAAAAGCCTGCTCTAAAGGCACGATCAGCCGTTTTCCCCATTCTCAGCTATCTGTCGCTTTTTACATAGGCTGATTATTGGCTGGCAGAGCATTTCTTGCACCACTCCTGGCCTATAATGGGTCTGCTGTAAGGTCCCTTTACCCATGTGCTTACCTTAATGTAACTATACAGAAGCTTCTCAGTTTTAAATGGGGGCATTGAAAATTTGCACAGGGTGCAAATCTGCAGTATAGAAAGATTAGAGTAATTCATATGCTAAATTTACTGTAGGCGGCTTCAGATAACATAATCTATGCAAGCAATGTCATATATATATATAGACCCAACATTAGGCAAAGTATAATGAAGTACAATTCTGATGGGAACATTTATACTCCTATCCATAGATCGTACCACTGCTGGCTTTATCCAATTTCGAGTATTCAACAATGAAAAAGCAGCAATGGCGTTATATCCAGGGCTTGGAATGAATACATATTGTGATACAGAACATGTAAGTTTTGAGTATTGTCAATTCTATCTACCGAAAGAAACAAGTTCCATAGTCTTCACTAAGGGGTTATGCACACATTCTGTGCACGGTCAGTAATTGTGGACCATGTTTTACGAAACAGACTTTGGAGCTCAAAACATTTAAATCTTCACTCTACTGTACTGACGCTGTGTTGGTGCTCACTGCATCATAATAAATGAGAAATTGTGTGAATACCCCCCCCCCCCCCAAGGCTGCAACATTTGTCATAAACTGCTGCATACAGGGACTATTTACTTGCACTTTATACGTTTCTGTTAGCATGGAAAATGTGCTAAATCTCTAAATTATTATCCTTTTATAGATGGTTAAAAAAAATGGCCGCTTTCAGGAAAAAAAAGTAGCCATACATTGGTCCACAGATTGTGTGTGTTTTTTTTTTTTTTTTTTTTCTGGACAACCCCTTTTAATCTCCATTGTGTTTTTTGGAGATGAATGTGGAGGTCTGTAGACCCTTCAAATGAATGTAAGTCAAAATCATGGGACTCGTGGATCATTAGAAATTAGATCACAAAAAAATTGTGTGCCCATATCCTAGTGCTAAAATGATACATGGCAAAGTTATTGCCACTTAGACATAAGAAATGTATACTGATCATAGGAAGATGGAGAGGTAGTAAGGACGGTTGATCTTACTTTTTCTTTTAAACACTACAGGTCTGTGTTGGAGGTGGCGGATACTTTCCAGAAGCTAGCCCCAAGCAGTGTGGAGACTTTACGGGAATGGACTGGGATGGTGTTGGTGTCGGATTTGGTGCTAGCAAAGAGTTTGTGGAATCTTCTGTCCTTATCTTCTACCAATGAATTCTCTGTTAGACATTAATACAGTAGCATTAAAAAAAAAAAAAAAAATATGCACACTAAAAAGCTGTTCTGTCTTTTTGTGCAATGCTGGTAATACAGCTATATATGCATATTTTATTGTTCCTTATGTGATGCTGCCTATTGATTTGTTTCACACTGGTCTTTATATTTTTGGATACATTCATCCCATTTCGGATCCAAAACAAATAGATGCAGCCTTAGGGTTCTCTTACACTTATTTAATTTTTTTTTTTTTTTAATGACTTGTTCCTGGCTTTGGCTTTAAAAATCTGTTGCGTAAAAGGACCCTTATGCTATGATCATACTATGATTTTCAAAGGCTGTATGCTTGAAATAACACGTTATTTAACATGGCGGCTGTCATTGCAATGGTTTGCACGTTATGTCACAAAATTACTTGCTAAATAAGTGTCCTGAACATTAAGTTGATGGCTGCTGCAAACAGACACTAAGGATTCTCATTTGAGTCTATTGAAACAGCCATTAGTTGACACAATGCATAGAATAAAGACTGAAAATAATGGCCGTTATTGGCAAAAGGATCCCTGTCAGCAATCTTCCTAATCCCCTATCTACGTGCAGTTAATGTGACTGAGTGGAAAGGAGTAGGCTGCTGCCAGACACCACCTAGCTGCAGCTGAGAATAAGAGGATTAGGCATGTTGAAATGGCAGGGGGACATAGGGCACTTGAGGGACACTGGGCATCCCTCTGCCATCATCCCCCTCCAGCAGCCACAGCCAGCACAGCTCTGGGAGTCGGGTCGTGACATCACAATGTTACCCAGGAAGTGACATCACCATGTTATCCAGGAAGTGAAGCCTTGATGCAGTAGTAAGTGCTAGGGGGGGGGGGGGGGGGGGGGGGGGGGAAGCACACTTCAAGCATTTCCTGTGATTTGTATAACTTTGGGAAGCAATACAATACTTTAATAAAATTTTCACCAGACTTTTTAATAGCATTAAGAATTTTTTTTTCTTTTAAAATACAGCCATTTAAGTATACTTAAAGCACCTCTGTACCCACAATCTGAGCCCCCCAAAACAGCTTGTACCTTCGGATAGCTGCTTTTAATCAAAGATCTGTCATGGGGTCCGTTCAGCAGATGCTTTTATTTTCCTAAAAAAAACAAAAAACATAACTTTTAAACTTGCAGCCCTGTGTCAAATTGGCGTGGCCTACAGTGTGTCCGCCCTAGGATTGCAACGCCCCCATGTCCTCCATCACTAGGAATGTCTTCACACAGAATTTTTCCTAAGTCACCTGAACACTGCACAGGTGCCTTAATGATCCAGCTCACGTGCAGTGTTCACACAGGTGATAAATAGGAGAAATTCTTCTAGGGGCGTTCCTAATGGTCAAGATGGTGGGGAGGAGAGACAGAGGTGTTGCAAGCCTAGGGCAATAGACACTCTAGGCCATGCCAATTTGACACAGGGCTGCAAGTTTTTATTTCATTTTTGTTTTTATGGCAATAACTGCATCACCTGCCGAACGGATCCCAGGGCAGATCTTGGATTAAAAGCAGCTATCCAAAGGTACCAGTGGTTTGAGGGGGGTGTGGCAGATTGTGGGTATAGAGTCGCTTTAAACTGTAATCTGGCTTTTATGCAATGGAAAGGTCAGATATGATGATCTGCCTATTCATTTAACACTGGCACATATATCTCATGTAGGATATGTTTATCCCATTTGGTACCCAGAACAAAAATGCAGCCTTATGGGATATTTTTATTTTAATTTTTTGGGTTTCCAGCCAAAGCTAAAAAATGTGTTACGATAGGGTCTTTCTGCTAGAGATCTTATTTCTAAGTTGCATCTCAGAAATGGTGTAAGCTGGATATCCTATATAGAATAGTCAAGAAGGGGCTGCTGGTTAAAGTTAAGGTCTGTTAGAAAGCAAACTGTTCTAGAGTTAGGGCCCTATTCCACCGGACGATTATCGTTTGCATAATCGTTAACGATTAACGATCTCAAACGACCGCTATTGCGAAAGACCTGAAAACGTTCACTCATTTCCATGGAACGATAATCGTTACTTATGATCGTAATTGCGATCGCTTCTTCTTCGCTATTTATTCGCTATTGCGTTCGTATCTATTGCGAACGACCGAACGATGTCTTATTCAATGCGAACGATTTGCGAACGAGCAACGATAAAAATAGGTCCAGGTCTTATAAAGCGATCAACAATTTCTCGTTCAGTCGTTAATCGTTACTGCATTTCAACCGAACGATTATCGTTTAGATTCGAACAATTTAACGATAATCTGAACGATAATCGTCCGGTGGAATAGGGCCCTTAGTGTGTTTACACAAGCTGATTTATCTGACCAATTTTGGAAGCCAAAGTCAGGAATGGGAATCTCAAAGGACTTTATGACCTGTACCCTGTTTATAGTCTGTTCCTGGCTTCGGCTTCAAGAATCTATCAGATAAATCTGTGTAAACGCACTATTAGTGTTAACAAGGATTTAAAAATACTTTCTACCCATCCTCAGGTTACCTTGCTCCTTTTCACTTTAAGTCAGCCGCAAGGCCAAGAGTAGTGCTGTTTCTGGAAGAAAAGCAACTTTTTTTCTAATCATGGACAACTTTTGGTAAAAGGATAATTTCTTAGGGTTTAGTTGCAGGCTGCTTCCTGCACATGTGTGGTAGTAAGCTGCCTAATTATGCATATATGAATATTCATAGTGGGTGGGACAGGCTGGGCAGGTGCTCTGGGTGGATGGGGAACGCCCAAAATGCTCTGACCCCACGGATTAGCATATGGGCATTTATCAAAAAGCACCACTATACTGGACCCCACAGGAATTAGTACAGCACTGCAATCCTAGGGTAAAGAGCGGCTGGCTGATATCAGCAGGTTCACTGGCCCGAACCTGCTGATAGTGCTGCTTTAAAGTTAATCTGTGACCCCTTACCTCCATAACCACCTGGTATCTTTGTGCTGTTAGTAAATGATGTGTTTCAAAAGATTCTAGGTAACGTTTGCAGAAAAAAAGTGTACCTCAATACAGTGACCATATATTGGTAGAAACTAGTTACTCACAGGCTTTGCAGATAGTACAAATTACAACTGTAATTTTTAATCATTGGTTTACAGAGGAGTCTGGCAGTTTGTTTATCTTTTTCTTTGCTATGTGGCCCAGGCCACAATGCTCCAGAAACTGCCAGAAAAACACATTAAGGGTGCCTTCACACCGTATCGCAGCAGAAAATCCGCTGCGGATCCGCAGCAGATTTAACTAAATGAATGAACACAGCATCAAATCCGCACTTACAAATCTGCTGCGGATCCGCAGCGGATTTGACAGTGCGTATTTAATGCTGTATTCATTCAGTTAAATCTGCTGCGATACGGTAGGTGTGAAGGCACCCTAAAGAGGATGTACCACCAAGTACATCCTCTTTAATCTGACACAGGAATAGAACGGCGCTGTCATGGGGAAGCTGGTGCCGTGGTCCGTTTTTTGATCCGCAGCCCTGTTCCCGTGTACGGTGCCGTTCTATCCACAGATCCCAGGCCGGTGCTCAAGCACTGGAGGCAGGCCGGCCCGCCCCCAGTGGGAGGGAATTCCCTCCCCTGTATGACGCGGCTCTGTTAAAATCAATGGAGCCGCGTCATACAGGGGAGGGAATTCCCTCCCACTGGGGATGGGACGGGCCTGCCTCCAGCTCTTGAGCACCGGCCTGGGATCTGTGGATAGAACGGCGCCGTACACTGAAACCGGGCCACGGATCGAAAAACAGACTGCGGCGCAGTTCTATCCCTGTGTCAGATTAAAGAGGATGTACCTGGTGGTACATCCTCTTTAAGTTCACTGCTCCAAGACCTTTAGGTCCTTTCTGTGTCCGCATATAATAGTTACGTTCCTCTATGCTGCCATATGGTAGTTTGGTCACCTGTGCCCACATATTGTAGTAAGGCTCTGTGTCCCCATATAATAGTTAGGTGTGTGCATCTAGTATTTAGGCTCTTTGTGCATCCATATAGCAGTTGCCCTCTTTGCCCCCATATTGTCGCCAGGCTCCTTTCTTTGCATCTATACAAAGTTAGTCCCGCTCTGTCCCACATAGCAGTTGGTGCCCTCTCTGTGTGTGTATATGAGATAAGGCCCCTCTTTGCCCCCATATAACATATGCGCCACCATATGGTAAATGCTTTTGTAAATTCATGTAATAGGTAGGCACCCAGTAGGTAGAATACTCCTTGAAGACATCTCCTCTAAGTTGTCTCCCCAGAAAATATTATTCCCTCATGTAACCCCCTTGGGGTTAGTAAGCTACCACATTAATTAGAAGCATGACACCCCATAGGTAGTTAGTGCCCCCTAATAACAAAAACTGAAAATTTACACCCATACCCATCTGGCTCACGTGCAATCTTTTGGCAAATCAAGAGAGAAAGCGCCCACTTGTGACCATTGGCATAACAGTGCATGTGGCCATAAGAGTGACTAACAGGGCGGGGAGCTAATGGTTCCTCTTCAGCTATAGGTGCAGAATAGATGTGTAGAGGTGAGTAGATCTATTAATCAGCACCACGGATGGATAAGTAGATCTATCATGCACCCACCCCAATGTTGTCCCCCTAGTAGTCTGGTGCGACTGCACTGGTTGCATTTAGCGAAGACTGGCCATAGTAATAGATAACCACTGTATGGTCGTAAAATTTGGTAGAAGAATTGACGCTGTCATTGCCAGACAAGTAATAAATTCATTTGAACTAGTTAATATGCAATGTGTTTACTTTAAATTTCAAAAGAATTCTAGATAATGTGACATAAACCATTGAAACAAAATACATGATCACTGCCTAGTATCTATGCTGCAAAATGACAGACATCTTGATTTGCCTAAAAGAAGAGGAAACACACGGCGGTACACATTGTTATATTAGCTTAATAAGATCAAAACAAATAAAGGTAAGGAACAAATTAATCAAACTGTGCAAAATGCAAACTAGTTTAAACTGCCCAGAACAATCATTTTACCATAGCTGAACGCTGAGCTGTGATTGGCTGCTGTGGGCACTTTACACCAGTATTGTATGATATAAATGTGCTAACTCAGAAAAGGTACATAATGTGTTTCCTGTCCTGTCCTGTCCTAGTAATACACTAGGGGGGGGGGGTAGAACATATTGGACTGTCCATCAAAATCTCACAATTGGTTAGAGATTCTTTTTTAGCATGTAGTTATTTTTAGTACATACAGGATTTATAAGAACCCTTTTTTTTGGGGGGGGGGGGGGGGGGGCTGTTAGAGTGCTCTCTGAAATGCAATGCTTGATAAACTCCTCATGTGTTTATCATGTATGTATTATGTATTATTTGGGATATATTCCAGCAATATACACACGTCTTTTTCCATTCTCTACCAGATAACAAGGGGAAGATTTTTTTCTGTTGGCGCTAATATTTACTGAGGGCCGCTCTCATTGTTGTGGTGAGTGACTATAATCCAAATGGTAATAATTCCAAATAGAGACAGTGATTGAAGATATTACCTGTATTCAGCTGTATACACGTTTTCTGTAATACAATGACTAGACCGGCAACATTGCTGACCCAGCAGCCTATAGAGATGACAAGGACTGTGATTATTGCAGGAGCCAAAGGGCCTATCCAGCCTTAGAGAAATATGGCCACTTTCTTCCAGAAACATGTGGGGAAATGTTCCTTTTTTAAGTAAATTATTAAACCTTATGTCTTAGATTGTTACACCCCATTCTGTGATTTCTAGTTGGAAATAGAGGTGTTATACGGCTGGTGGTTTGCCTTCATACCAATAGACCAATAGATTACATTCTATGGATTTTTTATGGATGTCCGTTTTAGTTTTTTGTTTTGTGTTTTTTTTGTTTTTGTTTTGTTTTTAGGTCCAGGTTCCAGGCAGATGCATGGAACGTGGTATCCATGGTTGTGTGCATTGGTCCATAGATTTTAATTAGAGATGAGCAAACCGGGTTCGGGTTAGAGTCCATCCGAACCCGAACGTTCAGTATTTAATTAGCGCGGGCTGCTGAACTTGGATAAAGCTCTAAGGTTGTCTGGAAAACATGGATACAGCCAATGACTATATCCATGTTTTCCACATAGCCTAAGAGCCCTTTTACACAGAATATCTGACAGATTATCTGCCAAAGATTTGAAGCCAAAGCCAGGACTGGATTTGAAAAAAGGAGAAATCCCAGGCTTTCATGTATGACCTGATCTCTGTTTATAGTCTGTTCCTGGTTTTGGCTTCAAATCGTTGGCAGATAATCTGTCAGATAATCTTTCTGTGTCAAAGGGCCCTTAGGGCTTTATCCAACTTCAGCAGCCACCACTAATCAAATGCCGAACGTTCGGGTTCAGATGGACTCAAGCATGCTCAAGGTTCGCTCATCTCTAATTTTAATGTGTTATATCATTTCACATCAAGCATATTTTCAATCTTCAACAATGTAATATATTTGTAATATTTTAATATTCCTTGGTAAAAAAAAAAAAAAAAAACTTACAGGCCTTGCTATTATGTCATTTTTTTAAATCAGAAAGTATTTCACATCTTCAGAGGAAGGAGAATATTCTGAATCTCTTGGCGTGCTGGGATGAAGAGCAGGTACAGCACAGATACAGGAGCTGTAAGGAAATCAAGCAGGGTGACAGTAATGCCCAAGGTGAGCGTTATTCCTGCTTTGTTTTGCAGCTGTATGTATACTACTATGGAACATCTGTGAAAATACCAAGAGGCAACCATGGTTTAAAACATGTATAATCTTATTGTGATGCCCTATGGGAAAAGGTTTGACATGTAGCCTCTAAGGCCCACTAGAAAACCCAATGGAGAACAATTAACCTTTTATACTTTTCATGTTTATACCCACGGATGTAGTGGTTTCTCTTATTGTTTCTTTTGCTTTGTTTGTTTTTGGTAATAGATGGAATCTACACGTTAACAACTCAACATGGAATTACCTACCAAACATATTGTGACATGACCACCAATGGGGGAGGCTGGACATTGGTAGCAAGTATTCATGAGAACAATCTTAATGGAAAGCACAGTTGGGGATCGCTGGTCCAGTCAACAGGGAAGCGATCCAAACTATCCTGAAGGAGATGGGAACTGGGCAAATTATGCCACATTTGGGCTTCCTGATGGAGCCACCAGTGATGACTACAAGGTAACCATTTCTTCATCCATTTCTTCATCCTATCGTTAATATACTGTATTGTTTTATAGAATGAGAAAACCCCATAATGTCCCGCAGGGTTATTGGAGGGGAGCACATGACAAGGAGGATACAGGAGTATCTGGGGAGGGGAAAGGGTTAAGGTTAGCACGAGGGAGAGGTGGAGTTGGAGCAGCGTGGGGGGATATATAGGGGGGGAGGGGCAACACGTGTTCAGTCAGACCAGTTTGGGAGCAGAAGAGTCCCACCCACCCGCCCCTTTTTATGTATTGCTGTCTTTGGTCGTGGTTGTGCTGTTTTTTCTTTTTCTTCTAGGGCTGCCGGGAGCGGGTTCGTGCTGTCGCAGTAGCCGAAGTGGGAGGGGCTTTTGAAGGTTTCGGTTATTGAGCAATTCCTGGGGATTGGGGAAGAAACATACTTCCTCCTCATATAGACACCTGAGATGGAAAACTGTTTGGGGTTGGGGCGTTACCCAGTCATAATTGGTCCTCGCGGGCAGGGTCCCCAGGGAGGGTTGTTGGTCTCCCAACGGGTGCCTTCGGGTCCGGTGCAGACGGCTGAAGGTAAAACGGAGATCGGTTATGGTGTCATAAGGTGGATGGTGAAATTAGTGGGATGCCTTTTAAGAACCCCTCTCACCTTTACTGGAGATGTTGTAAAGTATTTCTGCAATATGGTTAATAAGTTATAATTTTGTTAATAAATCAGGCTACTGTGGCCTTTCCTTCCAAAAGAGGTGTCGTGTCATGATTGGGAAAGGGGAGGGAAAGGTGCATGGTGGGGGGGTAGAGTAACACGGATAGTTAGACTATCCCTTAGTCATGTGAGTGGAGTAATAGTGCACCTGCCTGACTAAAGCTAAAATAAGGCATATTCATACCATATTCTGTGCAGAGGGAGGATATCTCCTGGAAAACATGGATACAGCATTAGGCTAGGTTCACACTGTGTTTTTGCAATAGTTTTTTTCATCCTTTTTTTTGCAAAAAAAATGAAAAACAGATGAAAAAAATGGATGCATTTGTGTGCAACCGTTTTGATCAGTTTTTCCATTGACTTCCATTGTGGGAAAAAAAACGGATCCGTTTTTTTAACTGACACAAAAGTAGTGTCAGCTACGTTTTTGTGTCCGTCAAAAAAAAGGATCCGTTTTGATCCATTTTTTTTACAATGGAAGTCAATAGAAAAAAAGATCAAAATGGATGCACACAAATGCATCCATTTTTTTTGCAAAAAACGGATTAAAAAACAGATTGCAGAAACGCAGTGTGAACCTAGCTTTAGCTGCTTGTTTCCATGTTTTCCAGGCGGTCTCCGACTGGTATCCTCTCTCTGCACAGAGCCGGCAAACAAATCTAATTTGCTAATCTCTACTTGTGATGGTTGTTTTACTCACTGTATACTCTTTTACCATGTCTATACAGAACCCCGGTTATTATGATATCAATGCTGCTAATATGGGCATATGGCATGTGCCGAACAAGACTCCCCTCCCCCGATGGAGAAACCAAGCTCTTCTTAGATATCGTACAACAAATAGTTTCTTTTATATCTATGGAGGAAATCTCTTCAATCTTTATCAGGTAAGAGTTATAAGGTTCCTCTGGGTTTTATCTCATCAAGACTATCATTTCTGATGTTTCCCTATAGGATTTCTACTCAAAATGTATTTATACATTTATACATAAGGCTAAAACAAACAAACAAAAAAAAACCTTTGCAATACAAGTGACCAAAGAGTGTAAAATTAAAAACCTTCCAGTCTGAAAAAAATACAGGTTTGCAGTACTTACTGTGAAACCTCATTGTCAGATCATGTAAAGGGGCCCTATGTCATACAAATACACATGTGTGGCATGAGAAAAGGGGAGAGATGCTGGTTAAGTCCTCCATTTCAGCATACATTGTCATTCATCTTTTAGAAATATCCTGTGAAATATAATGCTGGAAAATGTCCCACTGACCAAGGACCGGCCGTTCCAGTAGCCTATGATTATGGGAGTATGGAGAGGACATACAGCTTATATTCACCACTAGTGAAAGGTGACATCCTAGGTATACATGGTATACAGCCTATTGTAAGTACACAACCTATTGATCATTGTGATGTGGGGTTAGACAATATCTTGTTTTGTTTTGAAAAGCGATCAGCTTTTCATAAAGTGTTGTCACACACTATAACTATATCACTGCAAGCAATGAAGAGTCCACTGGGTGGCTGGACTGCGCTAACAACCCTTGTATCATTCGTACAGCCTTGGAAATTGACAGCATGGATATACATATATATCTGTGCTGTCAGTTTCCAGATCACAAAGCAGTACATACTTACCTAGTGCGCTGCTGCTGTGATCCAGCATCCTTTCTCCGGCTTTTCTGTCCAGCTGCTAAATCTTTAGGCCCTGCCTCCTCTGGCTGTCAATCATTCTGGAGGAGGTGGTGGTCTGAAGATACAGCGGCTGGATCAGAGAGCCAAAGAACAGGATGCTGGGTTAAAACAAAAGTGCCCTAGGTAAGTATGTACAGATGCTGTGTGATCTGGGATCTGACAGAACAGATATATGCATATCTGTGCTTACAGTTTGCCTTTATCAGTCTCACATCCCCTGTTTATATGGGACCATGTACGGCCGATAATACATTTTAAGGCCTGCTCTAAAGGCACGATCAGCCAAGGATTGTCCATTTTCCCCATTTTCAGCTGATCAGTGTCATTTTTGAACAGGACGATTATAGGCTGCAGGAGTGTTTCTTGCAGCGCTCCAGGCCCTTTACCTATATAGGGATATCTGCAGGACAGACAGAGTACAGTAGATTTTTTGCTGTACTTACTGTAGGTAACTCACATAACATAATCTATGCAAGCAATGTCTATATATATTAGAGACCCAATATTAGACACAGTATAATAAACTGCAATTCTCATGTGAACATTTATACTCCTATTCACAGGTCGTACCACTGCTGGCTATATCCAATTTCGAGTATTTAACAATGAAAAAGCAGCAGTAGCGTTATGTCCAGGACTTAGAATGGATACACATTGTGATACAGAACATGTAAGTTTGAGTATTGTCAATTGTACGCACAAAACAAACCAAAACAAATTTCATACTCTTAACTAAGGGGTCATTCACACATTCTGTGCACTGCTTGTGCTATGGAACAGACATTGGAACTCCCGGCTCCAAAACAGTTTAAATGTAGCGCGAGGATTCAAACAGTTTTGAAGCTTACAGCTTTATAATGAATGACTAATTTTGAGGCTGGGTTCACACTACGTATATTTCAGTTAGTATTGTGGTCCTCATATTGCAACCAAAACCAGGAGTGGATTAAAAACACAGAAAGGATCTGTCCACACAATGGAGAAATTGAGTGGATGGCCGCCATATAACAGTAAATAACTGCCATTATTTCAATATAACAGCCGTTGTTTTAAAATACCAGCAAATATTTGCCATTAAATGGCGGCCATCCACTCAATTTCAACATTGTGTGAACAGATCCTTTCTGTGTTTTTAATCCACTCCTGGTTTTGGTTGCAATATGAGGACCACAATACTGACTGAAATATACGTAGTGTGAACCCAGCCTGCATGTGTAAATGCCCCTTAAAAAACCAATGGTGTAGTTACCATGAAGGCAGGGAAGGCGACTGCTATGGGTCCCATGCAGTAAAGCATGGGGCTTGGGAAAGACTGCTCTGCCTCCATGGTATGCCACTGACAGCCGACCACCGTTCCAGCCCTCAGAAGCCCAGAGAATAAGAGGGATCCACCACTGTACTAATTAGCGTACTAACTGCAGTGTAGGGTGAGCAGGCTGAACATCAGAAGAAGAGGAACAGAGGACCAGGACCTGCCAGGTTTTGTACACAGAGAAGGAGAGTGTTGAAGGACCTTATCACATGAACCGCAGGTCCTCAATATTACTGTGCAAAGGTCAGCCTCACTACAGAAGGAGGAGGAGGAGGAGGAGGAGGAGGGACGCATGGGAGCTGTATGTGCAGTCTATGTATCTGTGGCTACATGTGTATATGTCAGTGTCTGTATGTATCTGTGGGAATATACGTATGTCAGTGTGTGTATGTATGCACTTGTGGTTATATATGTATATGTCAGTGAGTGTATGTATCTGTGGGTATAAATGTCAATGTGTGGAAGGACTACAGTAAAAATTGGGACTCAAAAAACAAAAAATTATGTTCCCGTATCATAGGGCTGAAATAGTACATAGCAGGAACAGAAAAAAAATTGCCACTTAGAGATAAAAATATATACTGATCATAGGAAGAGAAAGAGGTAATAAGGACAGTTGATCTCACATTTCTCCTTGAAAACTACAGGTCTGTGTTGGAGGTGGTGGATATTTTCCAGAAGCTAGCCCCAAGCAATGTGGAGACTTTACGGGGATGGACTGGTGTTGGTTCACCTTTTGCATGGGGCGCTAGCAAAGAGTTTGTGGAATCTTCGATACTTATCTTCTACCAATGAATTCTCTGACTGTCAGACATTAATACAGTAGCATTATATAAAAAAAAAAAAAAAAAATAAACAGCTATATACAGTATATGCATACATTAAAAAAGGCCGTTATCTGTCTTTCATGCAATAGATATTATGAAAATACAGCTATATATGCATGCATTAAAAAAACTGCTGTCTTTTTTAAAATGGATAATAATAAAATACAGCTATATATACATACATATTATTGCTTCACACAAGGTGAGATACATGTGATGCTGCCTATTGATTTGTTTCACACTGGTTCTTTTGTCTTTTGTAGGATACGTTCATCCTATATAGGATTCAAAACAAAAAAGTAGCCTTATGGGCTTTTTCATTTTTTTATGTTTAGGTTCCAGCAAAAGCTCAAGAAATATGTTATGATAGAAATAAGATCTCCAACAGAAAGACCCATTAGTTACATCTCAGAAATGGCATGAGCGAGGTGTCAATATAGATTAGTCAAGATGGGACGGCGGGTCGTTATGTTCATTTGACGGTTTTCTTTTTTAACCTATTAATGACTCGGGATGAGTACAGTGGTGCCTTCGATTACGAGCATAATTCGTTACTGGACTGTGCTTGTAATCCAAATCACTCTTAAACTAAAGCAAATTTTCCTGTAAGAAATTATTGAAAAGCAGACAATCTGTTCCACACACCAAAAATAATGATTTTTTTATTCTGAATAACAGGTAAAACAAATGAAACAAACATTTAGAAACAGCTGAAAATGTCATATCATAAGTTGCTGTACAGTATAGCAATCAGCATGTGGAGTGTAATGTATAGTAAGTGCATAAACCTGATAACACAGCAGCAGTTTGTAGATACAGGATGGAGATGCAGATTCCCATAATGCAGTAGTGTAGTACAACATACTAGTATAAAGAAGCAGGGCTGCTGTCTGAGGTCTGTGTGGTCACATGACAGCAGTGGGGAAGAAGTATGTGTCCAGAAAGTGAGAATTAGAGCTGTGCAAGAGGACAGTGACAGAAACTTTTCTATGCTGCAGTGTGAATGGAGAAGTGTAAGTGCAGGCAGACAATAGCGGCAGTGTGTATAGCTGAGTGTAAATGCAGGCACATTATAACAGCAGTGTGTATAGCTGCGTGTATAGTGGAGTGTAAGTGCAGGTACATTATAGCAGAAATGGAGAGGATGGGAAACACAGGGGCTGACAGAGACTGCAGGGAGCATGAAGGTATGAGTAGGGCCAGGGGCGTAGCTAGGATTCATGGGGCCCCATAGCAAAAAACTGTATGGGGCCCCCCCTCCCCTACACACAAATAATGTGTGCAGCCACAACAGTGACTGGCAGAGCAGAAAGTTAATGTCTGTCTGTTCTGTCCATCCACTGTCCATCTACTTTCACTAAGTGACATGAACAACTGTCACCCTGTCCTTCCCCAGTCGCGGTCTGCACTTGCCGGGTGCTGAGGCCCACTGGGAGCAGCCACCCCCACGGCTCACCCCCAATTTCACCACTGCCTCACTTGTTCCTGACCACTGGCTGAGTGAAGTCTGGGGGGTGCCGATGATGCTCTGACCTCAGCTGAGTGAGTGGGAATGCAGGGAAGAGTCGCCGTTGGGCGCCGCTTGGTGAGGTCCGGGAGGAGGTGTTGTTACTTGCGCTCCATGCAGTGGTACTAGAAATGGCCCTGCACAGATGACAGAAAAAGTTAATTAACATCGCTGCAGCATCAGCTGCAGGGATGTTAATTAACAGTACAGGCAGGAGGTTAACTTACCGGGTGCTGGGTCAGTCTGGGGGGATCCCGGTGGCAGGCTAGTGTGGCCTCAGGAGCGGCGCTTTTTCCCTGCCACTACTAAACAAAGCAGTGACAGCAGCGGTGAAGCGGGACACTGGGTGTCATTCTGGGACGGCTGGATCCGGAGCGGTTGGGAGGTATGGGCATGAGCACCTCGTTTCCAAGAGTTTTCAATTAGGAAAGAGTTCAAAAGAAAAGGCAGAATGGCTAAAGTGTTTATTTTTTACAATGATCCTGCTATGTTTCTTGTAACAGGATCTAAGGATCGTTTGGACATTCACTCCCGCTACTCCACGCTCACTGTCTGTGTGTGTAATACCACATTGCAGCAAGGGGAAGGTGAGCCCTGAGCTAACAGGTCAGCGATCACTTCCCTGACGCATTGGGCCACGTAATACGGCCTTAATAGAGCCAGCGATCTGCAGACGACTGGCCGCTATTTCTTAGCATGTTACAAGATAATCTGCCACCGAACACAAATCTCTCCCTGTGTGAGATGGTGAAACAACAAGAGAGATGTTACTGTATATAATATGTATGATATATGGTTTTAAACTGACATTCTGCATTTGGCCACAAGATGTCACTGTTTTGTACTACACAGTCTGTGTTGTTGTCAAGGGAGACGGCAGTTGGAAGATGTTACCTTAGGAAAGTCTGGAGCAGCCATTTTCATGAGAAAGCTGGCTATAGGAGATGCAGACTGAGAGACCTGATGCCATCCACATGAAGTATCCTTCTTCTAGGACGCATTAACTGCTGTGGAGAGCAGCTATACTAGTCTGTGACTGGGTCCTGTTGTGAGATTTGCTGAGACAGCATAGGAGCTGTGTCAAATCCAGTGGTGGAAAGAAACGACCGCCATTTTGTTACAGGACTTTGGCACGAGGGACCCCCTCGTTCAGTAACAACGATCAGCCATCTAAAGGAGACCCGGGTCAGTAGCGTGCACGCCAAACTTTTCGGGACAAATATTGGGCCTGTAGATATGTTAGTCAGGGCTATTGTCTGTGACAAGCCGCATTTATATTGTGAAAGGAACATCACAGCATACGCGACCATTTGTTTTAATATGTTATTTGTGGTTTGTGGAACTGTGTAAATAGTTAATAAGATTATAAGCTGCTATGCGACACCACAAACACCCATGAGGCGCACCCACATATAATTGTTCCAGTTTATTTAGGGGATTAATAGGTATATGGTGGCCAGCCTATCTGAGCTCGCTAGTAGGTAAAATTATTGTGTGTGTTTTTATACAACTTATATCTCAGCAACACGCTGTGTAGCCCAGGGGTTATCTAAATTGTTATCACTTTTTGGTATTGACAATTGCGATTTTTCAGTTAAGTGTAGTTTAAAGACGCTTTCCTCGTCTGTGACTTCGCTGTATCCTGGGGAATTCACCCCGGTACATGGATTACAACTGTAATAAAAGATGCATGTCCAGCAGCTGATTAATGCAAAGGACTGTGTGAACATCGCCCTGGCCGTGCGAACAACGGCGATGGGTTACACGGTGGATCAGTTCCACCATCAGTTGAGTTCGCTTCACTCAATTCTTTCTTTTTGTCCCATGCACTTTACTCTATACTCGCCTTATATGAACTAAGCACTTTGACACAATCACATTTAATTTTTGTCTGCGTTGGGAGGGGTTTTGGTGGAAGGAGTCATCAGTCAGTTCTGCTCTACCCGGGCCCGGAGTGTGGCGTTGCAAGCATGGCAATTAAGAGTATCGCCTAATTGACAGTACAGGTGAGTTACCTTAGTCTGGGCCAATCACTTTTGAAGCCAAAGCCAGGAATGGATTTGAAAAGAGGAGAAATCTCAGTCTTTGTTTTATGACCAGTTCTCTGTTTTTAGTCTGTTCCTGGCTTTGTCTTCAAAAATCTGTCAGATAAATCTTTCTGGGTAAACCATTAGTCTTCACCTCAGTACTCGCTGAGGAAGTAGGAGTAAAATGTTGTTGGAGGCTGAGGTGGGCGCCGACAAGTTAGGACACTTGTATCTTTTGCATTCTCGGCATTGTTGTATCTTGAGTAATCTTGTTTTCTTTGCACATACAAACCATAGCACGCACCATAGCACTTTATAGGTTTTTTATGCAGTAAAAATAAGCTGTGTTGTTTTTTTGTGATATTCTGCAGAAATCAACTTTACATTTTGTGTTTTAGTTTTTATTTCAGCAGGAAATTCAGTTGTAGGTGTATAGTTTATAGTCTGATTTTCCTGACATATTTTCCAGTTTCTGAACATTTTCTTAAGCTATAAGGGTTTGACAGCTGCATTGAAGTGCTTAATTAGCCGGCGCGGCAACGGGACCCGCGCCGGCTAACAGAGGCACTGCCCGGCTGCACGTGTCAGCCGGGATCAGCGCCGTTCAGAGCGGGGTCCCGGCGGGACCCCGCTCTGAACACCCCCCGCGGCGCCATGACGTATCAGATACGTCATGGGTCGCTAAGGGGTTAAGGGTACAAACACACTTGCCGGATCTGCAGCAAGTCTCCTTGCTGCGTTTTTGCAGCGAGACTCGCTGCAGATCCCAGCCCTATACTTTCATTAGCAGAGAAACTCGCAGCGGAACGTGCCGGGAGCCGCCGAAGCAAGCAGGAGCCGGGATCAGGTAATGTATATCCTGCCCGCCCCCCCTGCAGCCCCGATCCCCCCCGGCCGCATGATCGCCCCCAGCCCCCGGCCGCATGATCACCCCCCCGGCCGTACGATCGCCCCCCGCACCCCCCGGTCGTACAATAGCCCTGTGGGGCGATCGTGCAGCCAGGGGCTGCGGGGGGCGATCGTGGGGGTGCGGGGGGCGATCATGCGGCCGGGGGCTGGGGGCGATCGGGGCTGCAGGGGGCTGCGGGGGTGTTCGTGCGTCCAGGGGGTGTGGGGGGCGATCATGCGGCCGGGGGCTGGGGGCCATCGGGGCTGCAGGGGTGGCGGGCAGGATATACATTACCAGGTCCCCGCTCCTGCTTGCTTCGGCGGCTCCCGCCACGTTCCGCTCGGCCAATCAGTGCGCTGCCCCGCCGCAGCGCACTGATTGGCCGGGCAGGCCGTGAAGACACCGGGAGCCCCGAAGCAAGCAGGAATGGGGACCCGTTAATGTATAATGTCCGGCGGCTAGGGGGTTAATGGGGAGGGCTGCAGACAAAATCGCAGCAGGGATGTACATCCCTGCTGCAAGTTTCTCTGCTAATGAAAGTATAGGGCTGGGATCTGCAGCGAGTCTCGCTGCAAAAACGCAGCAAGGAGACTCGCTGCAGATCCGGAAAGTGGGTTTGTACCCTTAGGGTATAAACCCACACACCGTATAAGCAGCAGATATGCAACAAATACGCAGCAGATTTGTTGGTACAGATTTGATGCTGTGTTCAGTTATTTAGATCTAATCTGCTGCGAGTTTGCTGCGTATCGCAGCAGTAAATACGCTGCATATACGGTGTGTGGGTTTATACCCTAAGGGTAAACTGCCCCAAATCACACCATATGTGGCTCCCACTAACTAAAGTATAATTTTAGTTAGTCCTTATACAATGTCAGGAAAATATTTTTTTTTGTAGAGAATAATTAAAAGCTCACTTGTCACTAACCCATACTATTGTATTGTTTCAACGCCGCCATGTTAGCATGTGTCACGATTCCTGTGACTTAGGTTCTTGATGAGAGCCTACAGGGTCACACTGGACCTCCCCCTGTCAGCTGCCCACCAGAATCTATTTAAACCTTGCTGCTGCCACCACACATCATATAAGGCTGACGTGACATGAAACACACCTAACACAATTAGAAATGACTATGCTCTATAGAATTTACAGATTAATTACTCACTATTGGTAACGCTATTCCGAGGATCATTGGATCATTAGAACACAAGAAGGTTCTTATTAAAGTGAAGTTTAATATCCTGCGTACAGGAAAGGTTATATAAGAAAAATACTAGATGAAACATACAAACATAAACCTATACAGTAAAATACAGTACTTAAAATAAAAGGGAGAAAAAAAAAGAACTTATGCGATACGCGACGTTTCAGTCCAGTTGCCTGGGGAAGCAGAATATAGTGTTGCGAGTGGTCGAGCGGTCACTTGCTAGGTGGTGCTGTGATACCCCGCTACTATGGTGGTTTGTCAGAGTACAGCTCAGCCAGATGGTAGGTTGTTGTGACCCCAGTGCGGTTTAGGCACACCGGTATGGAGCCACACTTGCTTTTATTTTAGGACGGCTGGCTATACCCTTTCCCCTGTGGTCTGTGACCTGCTGAGCTGTGAGGGGGTCCCTTGGGTGCTTATCACGGTGGTCCGGAGTGGAGTTACAACCCATCTGGACTGTCTGCACCTCCACCCACAGAAAGGGGAGATGACCCAAGGACAGTGTAACTACTGTATAGGTGTTTGATCAATAACCAATAATAACGAGTCCCGTTATCATAATTAAAATCTTCTTTACTGAAGGAAAACTTAGTACATCAGCTGATAATAGACATCTGACTTGACTGGACAAAATCTGTGCTGAGAGCTTTAGAGGTAGAATAATAGTGCTGCCTTGGTTGTGTGCTGAGAAGTAGAGGAAGTTTAGAGTACAGGAGAGGAGTCCCAACCCAAGTTAGTACTGT
Organism: Dendropsophus ebraccatus; assembly: GCF_027789765.1. Classification (NCBI taxonomy): domain Eukaryota; kingdom Metazoa; phylum Chordata; class Amphibia; order Anura; family Hylidae; genus Dendropsophus; species Dendropsophus ebraccatus. The sequence goes on along the minus strand of NC_091462.1, from coordinate 35,403,191 downwards.
GCTCTGACGGAACCTCAGAAGAAGAAGTAGTAGAATACTTGAGAGTAGAAGAATACCTGTGCCTGTGTTTCGACCTCTGTTGTGATACCACCGATTGCCCTGCAGTATCGAGTGACCCATCCTAACAAAGTGACACAAGCCCCAGATATTGTTACGTGAGTTGAGGAAGCTGGCCAAAATTACCAGGTTACACCTGCGCTGCGAGATAGAGTATGTAGGCTTGTAGCAACTTTGCTCTATCCAGATCAGTTCCTCTAGCTTTAGGATACTGTTCTGCACCTTTAGACGTTCAACAGCGTAGGTTGGGGTGATCCCTGACTTGTCCTCTCTTGAGTGGTTTAGCACTGCATTGTTGAAATAAGTGTAGCTTGAAAGAAAAAAGTCTCTGTGCTTCCCATGTAGGTATACTACAGTCATGGGCAAAAGTTTTGAGAATGATACAAATATTAATTTTTACAAAGTCTATTGCTTCCGTTTTTAAAATGCCAATTTGCATATATTCCAGAATGTTATAAAGAGTGATCAGCTTAACAGCAATTACACTTTTCAACATCATTGCAGCCCTGCCTTAAAAGGACCAGCTAACATCGTTTCAGTGATTGCTCCATTTACACAGGTGTGGGTGTTGATGAGGACAGGGCTGGAGATCAATCTGTCATGATTAAGTAAGAATTACACCACTGGACACTTTAAAAGGAGGCTGGTGCTTGGCATCATTGTTTCTCTTCTGTTAACCATGGTTATCTCTAAAGAAACATGTGCAGTCATCATTGCACTGCACAAAAATGGCCTAACAGGGAAGAGTATCGCAGCTAGAAAGATTGCACCTCAGTTAACAATCTATCGCATCATCAAGAACTTCAAGGAGAGAAGTTCCATTGTTGCCAAAAAGGCTGCAGGGCGCCCAAGAAAGACCAGCAAGCACCAGGACCGTCTTTTAAAAGTGTTTCAGCTGCGGGATCGGGCTACCAGCAGTGCAGAGCTTGCTCAGGAATGGCAGCAGGCAGGTGTGAGTGCATCTGCACGCACTGTGAGGCAGAGACTCTTGGAGCAAGGCCTGGTCTCAAGGAGGACAGCAAAGAAGCCACTTCTCTCCAGAAAAAAACATCAGGGACAGACTGATATTATGCAAAAGGTACAGGGAGTGGACTGAGGACAGAGGTAAAGTCATTTTCTCTGATGAATCCCCTTTCCGATTGTTTGGGACATCTGGAAAGCAATTTATTCGGAGAAGACGAGGTGAGCGCTACTACCAGTCTTGTCTCATGCCAACTGTAAAGCATCCTGAAACCGTTCATATGTGGGGTTGCTTCTCAGCCAAGGGAATCGGCTCTCTCACAGTCTTGCCTAAAAACACAGCCATGAATAAAAAGTGGTACCAGAATGTCCTCCAAGAGCAACTTCTCCCAACCGTCCAAGAGCAGTTTGGCGATCAACAATGCCTTTTCCAGCATGATGGAGCACCTTGCCATAAAGCAAAGGTGATAACTAAATGGCTCAGGGAACAAAACATAGAGATTTTGGGTCCATGGCCTGGAAACTCCTCAGATCTTAATTCCATTGAGAACTTGTGGTCAATCATCAAGAGACGGGTGAACAAACAAAAACCAACAAATTCTGACAAAATGCAAGCATTGATTGTGCAAGAATGGACTGCTATCAGTCAGGATTTGGTCCAGAAGTTGATTGAGAGCATGCCAGGCAGAATTGCAGAGGTCCTGAAGCAGAAGGGTCAACACTGCAAATATTGACTTGCTGCATTAACTCATTCTAACTGTCAATATAAGCTTTTGTTACTCATAATATGATTGCAATTATATTTCTGTATGTGATAAAAACATCTGACAAACACACATAAAAACCAGAGAGCAGCAGATCATGTGAAAATATAATATTTGTGTCATTCTCAAAACTTTTGGCCATGACTGTATAGCTGGTCTGTCCCGAAGGGGGAACCTGGCAGAGCCAAGCTCCTGGCTAAATTCTGCAGGAGACTCTGGTCTGTGTGTCTTGCCTCTACGAGAACCAGAGCAGAACTTCCTAAGTGTGGGTGTGCACTTCCTCTCCCCATGTGACAACTTCCTACAGGGTATGCAATAACTCCTGTGAGTGGTGTAGAAGAAAGTGCAGAAAAAGAAGAGTATAGAGATAGGTGGAGAAAAGAAAGAGCTCTCATTGAGGCACAGATCACATAAACAATAACCCCTTACTCACTACAGCTGTGCAATATATGTAGTATACCAGAGCGTAATCACTGTGGCTGGGCTGAGAATGGCACCTGTCCACAAGTGTTTTATTGTGTATTCTGTGAGGTAACATGTCTTATGTTTAACTGTTACGTGTATTTCTCTGTACCAGTGTTACTGCCAGGCAGAGAATGGGTTACATGCTTTTCACTGCACACCACACAAAACAGCGACACCTACTGACCTTAGTGGGAACTGCTCTAGGTAGTGTTGTAAGCTTAGAAAGTGCTAGCAAGTGGGTGGTGTATGCAAATAGGCCCCCTATAAAAGGTTGGCAGTTGTAGTGTTTAGCTGAGACAAGTGACTAGCTGCTAAAGGAACAACATCACCTCATGAGAGATCATCACCAGAATAAAGCTGCTGAGGGGAACAAGAACAGAGCAGCCAAAGAAAACAGCTGGAGGTGAGAGTAAAAGAGAGACTTTGAGAGACAGTTTGTCAGGTGCCCCCTCACGAAGGGGCTAGCACACTTACGGTCAGTGGGAATCCTAAAGACCAACACCCTCAGTGGACGGACTTGGCTGTAAAAGGGAGCAGAGTTAACGTAGGCACACTCTCACTCTGCAGCCCTCGGTGCGTCCCCTCACTGAGGAGCTCAGCGCCACACTCAGAAGAGACTACTACCACCATCATCCTCTCCTCATTCCCCTCAATCTCTTCCAAGTACCCCGGCTCGCTGCATATACAGGTACAGATATACATACTAGCAACATATAGTGGCAAAACTTAGGCATAACTTCATTATCACAGAGTTTTGAGTACAGGCTTTTGCAAAGGGGTGTACAGAGTAGCAACATCTGTGGTGGGACACCATGGTAGGTCAGTTCATCCAACAAGGGATCCCCAAAGAAAGACCATTTGCTATCAGCCATTTCTTTCTTAAAAGGGCTGTGAGAGACCCTCTCCCCACCCTCCTTTCTCTGATGTCAGAGGAAGCCAGGGAATATGGTAATAGCCTTTTACAACCCTGGGTTTATGATACTCATTGTATTATACCACTAGCTTCAAGATGTTCGTAATACCATATTTCTGCAGGTGTTCATCATAGCAGTGTCTCAGCCGTGCCATTCCTTCTGTCATCACCTCCCATAGGCATACATACCAAACATGGCGACGGTCGGCGCAATACAGTGGGAGTTACCAAAATGCTTCCTGTTCCCATGGGACGATAAGTTTCTATTTGATACTGTAGGTTTGTATGAGTGTCCTGTGTACGTCTGCAAAAGCATACCTCTAAGATGAACTCCATATTTTTGGAGGGGTCAGATGCAGGAATGGTGTTCTATGGTTGACCTCTGGTGTCCCTTACCTAACCTCTCTGGGTCTCTGGTTTGCGACAGACCAGGATGTGAACTGTTAACAAGTTTTATGGGTCCTGGTGTTTATGACCCACTTAGTTCCTTGTCTCAGGTGTGGACACTAGATAATCATCCTTGTCTCAGGTGTGGACACTAGATAATCATCAAATTAGTAATCAGGAATTCTAGAAGGGCAGGGTGAGTGACCTCTGTTCATAAGTTAGCTAGTCTATATGTAGCTGCAGTCTACTGACTAGTATAGGTATACTGACTAGGGCTATATTCACACTACATAAAAGTGTGGCCGTTGTTGCCATCAGCAACAACGGCCATACTTTATGCAGTGTGGAACATTGCCTATTCCTCTTTGGGATCCGGGCCGCAAAGAATTGACATGTCAGTTTTCTGCGGCCGCAATTCAGTGAATTGCAGCCGTAGGAAACCTTGTCAGTTCACACAATGAAGCGAGCGGCTCCGGACGCTTGCTTCATTGTGTCCTATGGGGAGTTCTCATGCGGGCGCGCGCTGATGCGCCCGCATCAGAGCACTACGGCCATAAAGATCATCCAGCCAGTACTTAAGTACCGGCCGGGATGATCTTAGCAGAGACTGGCCGGTCTCTTACGTAGTGTGAACATAGCCTTATACTGTATTTGTACAGTGATGTTTAAAACATAGGCCACATAGCCCCTCAACCAGTTACACTCCTGCAGGAGCATTATCAGAAGGAAGGCTTATGATGAGCCCTTCTCATCCCTTCTGTCTGCTTCTCGGTTTTTTTTTTATAACTGACAGTCCACTCAGCCAATTACTGCGATGTCCTGCAGCAGCCAATGATTGACTGGGCAGACTGTCAGTGAACCTGGACCCAAAGAATCAGACAAGAGCGTGCCAGAGGAAAGGGAGCTGGTAAGCATGGTGTCTGTATTACTACTATAGAAGTAGTTAAAGAAAGTTGCCACTGCATAAACCCTTTAACAACACATGACGTACCTCGTACGCATGGCCCACGTTAGGGGAGTTCAGAGAGGGTCCGCGCCACGGAACCACGGCTATAAGCAGGCACGGCCAGTCGCCACGCCTACTAATTAGGACATTTAAATGCAGCTGTCAAACATGACAGCTGCATTTAAATGCCCTGCAGTACCCCTCCATGGTGGTCTAGTGCCCCTCCGTGATGCGATCTTGGAGGGGGGATCCCTTTTCTTTACCCAGCCGGGCCTCAGCGTTGGAATGATGCTGATCCTAGCTCAGTAATCTATAGATCTGGGCTGCTGCAGACCAGAGTAATAAAGCACAGATCTAATGAATCAGTGCAGTATTAAGTATACTACACTCATCTCTACAAGAGATCAGTGTAGTTGTATTAGAAGTCCCCCAGGGGGAATTCTAATTAGTGTGTATGTTAAAAAAAAAAGATACGTTTTTTTTATTAATAAAAAATCCCCTCCCCTAATAAAAGTTTGAATCAACCCCCCTTTTCCAAGTTAATAAATAAAAAAAAATAAAAAACCAAACATATACGGTATCACTGTGTGCGTAATCACCCTAACATTTAAATAATCACATTTTTTATCTCATATGGTAAACAGCTTAAGCGCAAAAAAAATCCAAAGTGCAAAATTGAGCATTTTTGGTCGCATCAAATACAGAAAAATTGTAATAAAAAGTAATCAAAAAGTTGCAAATGCGCAAACAAGGTACAGATAGAAAGTACAGATAATGCCGCCAAGAATGACACCTCACACAGCCCCATAGACCAAAGAATAAAAGCATTATAAGCATGGTCATAGAGCAATTTTAAGGAACATTTAGTTTTTTTTAAAGATTTAAATTTTTTAAAAGCTGTCAAAAAAAAAAAAGTTATACAAGTTGCATATCATTGTAATTGTACCAACTAGGAGAACACGTCAGTTTTACTATAGGCCGTAAACACCCCCCCCCCAAATAAAAGAATTGCGTGTTATTTTAAATTTTACAGAGCATATCAATTTTTTTCTGGTTTGGCAGCATACTTTATGCAAATATTAAGTCTGTCATTGCAAAGTACAATTAGTGGCGCAAAAAATAAGGGCTTGTGTGGGTCTGCAGGTAAAAAAAAAGCAAACAAATTCTATGGCCTTTTAACCCCTTCAGGACAGAGCCTAAAATGGCCTTAATGACTGCGCCGATTAAAATTTTTGCACTTTCGTTTTTTCCTTCTCACCTTCTAAAAGCTCTTTTATTTTTCCATGTGAGGTCTTGTTTTTTTCAGGAACAGGTCTTTATGAGGTTTAATTTTTTGCACCATGATCTCTTTTATATATATAAAATGTAATAAAATTTTACTGTTTTTTGTTCATGCCGTTCAATGTGTGGTAATATTGTTTTATTTTAATAGAGCTGACGATTACGCACATTACGACATATAATAGGTTTATTTATTTTATTACTTTTATGTGTTTTATTTATAAAATGGGAAGGGGGGTGAGTTAGACTCTTATTGGGGGAGGGGCTTTGGGGCTATTACACAGTCACATTAGTTTTCATACAGTGATCACTGCTATTACATAGCATAGCAGGGATCAGTGTAATCTGTGATCTTCTGATAGAGCCTACCTGTGGCAAACTCTATCAAAAGACAGAAGATTACACTGTACGGAGGTAGGTAGTATACCTCTGGCAGTCAGGCCATGCAATCGGAACCGACACAGACACGCTGCGGGGTCCCAATTGGTAAGTGACAGGGGCTTCTCCTGTCACACTTAAACGTGATTGCGGCATTTAAAGGGCTAATTGCGGGCTGGCACGCAATTGCGGCAGCCCGCCATTGAGGGTGAGGGCCTGGCTGCTGATAGCAGTCGGTCCACACCTGCTATGAAGCGAGTTCAGCCCCTGAGCTCGCTTCACAGCACGGCCCCCCGGCAGGGCGTACATTTACGCCTTAAAGCCCAGGGTGTGGGGGCATTAATGTACTCCCTTGGTCGTTAAGGGGAAGAAAAAACAAAAGTGCAAAAATGAAAATTCACCCCGTCTTTCAGGGGTTAAAATCTGCTGTGAATATGCAGGGCTATAAACTCTAATGGTACCGAGTAATGCTGCGTTTACACAGAACGATTATCGTTTGAATTTTTCGCAATAACGATCGCATTTGAGCAATAATCGTTCCGTTTAAACACAGCAAATGATCAAGCAACGAGCAAAAAATCGTTCATTTTGATCTTCTCAAATCGTCGTTGGCTACAAAATTTGCAGATCGCTTCGTGTACACAGTCTTTTAAAGATTTATCCTATGTAAAAGATGGGCTTAAGCGATCTTAAAAAACTATTGCACGATTTTTCTAACTATTTATTCGTCTAAATGCTGATTGTTATAAAAACCAAATTGTTGCTTCAAAATCGTTAAATGATTGATTGGGCGAAATATCGCTTTGTGTAAACGCAGCATTACACAGCCGATTGGCTGCAATATGCACAGCATGAAATCTGTGAACTCATTGTGTGAATCTACCCTAAAGCTATGTTCACACATGGTATTTTACTAATAATTTTGCTCAGTATTTTTTCAGGAGTGGAATTTACAGCGCAAAATTATAATAGAAAGGTTTGCACAGTTTCTGTGTTTTCAACCCACTCCTGGTTTTGGCTGCAAAAATACTGACCAAAAGACTGGCGGAAATACTATGTGTGAATATAACCTAAGGGTAGGTTCACACATAGCAGAATTGCAGCAAAGTTCACGCTGCGAGTTTGCAGCGAAATCCGCTGCGATTCCCATACTGTCAGTTTCAATAGGTTTACATAATTGCAGCGGAATTTTCATCCTGCTGCGAGTATGTAAACCCTGTCCCCTTTAACCCACCATGGCCAGGTGATTGCGTTACCGGTCTGCGCTCTGGATTGCTTCCCGCTCAGTCAATAAGTGGGTGCACCAGGACAATGCACTGATTGGCTGAGTGGGACGTCAGGGAGCCGAGAGCTCCAGAAGCAGGCGAGAGCGAAGAGCGGTAAAAAATTCACTGGGCCATGGTGGGTTAAGGGGGGTGGCGTTTAAATACTCACAGCGGGAGGATGTGGAGACTTTCTGGCAATGGACTGGGATGGTGTTGGTACACTTGTCGGAAACAGTGCTAGCAAGGATTTTGTAGAATCTTCTATACTTCTGCCAGTGAATTCTTTCGCTATCAGACATTAATACAGTAGAATTAGGAGAAAAAAATAAATACAGCTATATATGCACACATTAAAAACAAAAAAAAAACCTGTTAGGCTAGGTTCACACTGTGTTTTTGCAATCCGTTTTTTCATCTGTTTTTTTTGCAAAAAAACGGATGCATTTGTGTGCCTCAGTTTTTCCATTGACTTTTATTATTAAAAAAAGGATCAAAACGGATCCGTTTTTATTTTTTTGACGGACTCAAAAGTAATGTTGACACTCCTTTTGTGTCCGTCAAAAAAAAAACGAATCCGTTTTGATCTGTTTTTTTTTTTTTATAATGAGTCAATGGAAAAATGGATCAAAACGGATGCACACAAATACATCCATCTTGTAATCCGTTTTTCATCTGTTTTTTTTTTTTACAAAAAACAGATTGCAAAAACGCAGTGTGAACCTAGCCTATCTGTCTTTTATGAAATTGATATTATTGCTTCACAGGTCAGATATATGTGACACTGCCTATTGATTTGTTTCACATTGGTGCTTATATCTCGTGTAGGATATGTTCATCCCATTTGGTATCCAAAACAGAAATGCAGCCTTATGGGCTTTTTTTTTTTTTTTAGGTTTCAGACAAAGCTCAAAAATTTGTTATGATAGAAATAAGATCTCCAATAGAAAGACCCTAAGTTACATTTCAGAAATGGCATGAGCGAGGTGTCAATATAGTAGCAGAAACCCCCTAGTGGTCTGGTGCGACTGCACTGGTTGCATATAGCTAATGCCCCTATTCCATGGGCCGTCTAGAGGAGCAAACGAGCGCTCTCAGCGCTCGTTTGCTCCTCGTTTACCGCTCGCTGCCGACACTATTCAACAGGGCTGCAGCGAGCGGGTGAGTGCGGGAGGGGCGGCAGGGAGCTGCGGGGGGGCTGCCCGGGTGATCGCTGATCGTCCGGGCAGCCCATAGGATACAGCAGCGTCTGCTTCCGACACTCCTATTCAACGGAGCGACGGCAGCAGATCGTTTCTTTATCAGTCGCTTGTTTTTCAACAATGTTTTTGAACAATGTCGGCTGATCGTTGCACTCTATTCCACGGGACGATTATCGTCCGTAGCGGCCGATATCGGCCGAATACGGCCAATAATCGTTTTGTGAAATAGGGCCTTAAGGCTGGCCATAGTAATAGATAATAACTGTATGGTTTTGTAACATTTGTCATAAAAATTGTAATCGTCACTGCCAGACACATAATAAATTCCTGTGAACTAAAGTTAATATCCATTGTGTTTATTTTATATTTTAAAACAATTCTAGATAAAGTGACATAAACCATTGCAACAGAATACGTGATCACTGCCTAGTATCTATGCTGCAAAATGACAAAACAAATAAAGGTAAGATAAGATTGATCACACTGTGCAAAAAAGCAAACTGGTTTAAACTGCCCATAACAATAACATTTTACCAGAGCTGAACGCTGAGCTGTGATTGGCTGCTGTGGGCACTTTACACCAGTATTGTATGATATATATTTGCGAACTCAGAAAAGGTACATAATGTGTTTCCTGTCCTGATGACTAAACCTGAATAAGGACGTTGCAGATTGATATAAAGCAGGTAATACACTAGTTGGGAATTAGAACATATTGGACTTTCCACTAACAAAGACCCAGAACTGGTAAGAGATTCTTTGTTTAGCATATAGTTATTTTTAATACGTACAGAATTTATGCATTTTTTTGCTATGAGGCCCATGAACCCTGAGTGGGTGGGGGTGGGGAACGGGTTAGAGTGCTCTCTGAAACGCATCTCCTTATGTGTTTATCATGTATGTATTTATTATGTATTATTTGGGATATATTCCAGCAATATACACACGCCTTTTTCCATTCTCTACCAGATAACAAGGGGAAGATGCTGCTCTGCAGTTTTTTTCTGTTGGCGCTAATATTTACTGAGGGCCGCTCTCATTGTTGTGGTGAGTGACTATAATCCAAATGGTAACAATTCCAAATAGAGACAGTGATTGAAGATATCACCTGTATTCAGCTGTATACACATTTGTAATACAATGACTAGACCGGCAGCATTGCTGACCCAGCAGCCTATAGAGATGACAAGGACTGTGATTATTGCAGGGACCAAAGGGCCTATCCAGCCTTAGAGAAATATGGCCACTTTCTTCCACTAACAGCACCCTCACGTTGGTTGTGGCTTTGCAGCTGAGTTTCATAAAAGTGAATGGAGCTGAGTTGTAAAACTATAACATCTCTCCTGGTATTGTTAATTCATCACTGCAGAACAATAAGACTCCTTATCCCTGTTTTCCTTTGAAAATCACAGAATGGGGTGTGAGCTGTGGCTACTGATAAGATAGAAGCACATGAGCGGCTCAGGTAACCTCTGACTCCAATTAACCCCCTCACTCCACCATTGCTGCTTAGCTTAGCTGTCATGGACCACCAATGATGAGAGTTTGGCTTTGGAAGTGTCACCCAGCTTGCAATATGTAACCTATTGCTCCCCATCTGTGATGAACAACTAATGGAGCTCTCAGGGCATCCTGGGAATTGTAGTTTAACTACAACTCTAGGGTCAAAGGTTGTAGACTACATCGTTCCAAAAGTTATTATATAAGTGGCACAGAGCTTCATGAACACTAAATTTGGATGGTTATGCAGTGGTTAACCTCTTACTCCAATGCAGTTGTCATAAACTACCATTCAGGAGTCTGGAGCTGTACAGTGGTGCCTTGGATTATGAGCTTAATCCGCACTTGTAATCCAAATCACTCTTAAGCCAAAGCAAATTTTCCCATAAGAAATCATAAAAATGCAGAAAAATGGTTCCACATCCGAAAAATAATGATTTTTTTTATTCTGAATAATATGTAAAACAAACATTTAGGTAGCTGTATATGTCATATTATAAGTTACTGTACAGTACAGCAATCAGCATGTGGAGTATAATGTATCGTAAGGGCATAAGAATAAAAAAAACAGCAGCATTCTGTAGACAGAATGGTGGTGCAAATCCCCATAATGCAGTAGTGTAGTAGAACAGGCTAGAATGAAGAAGCAGGGCTGCTGCCGAGGTCTGGTGTGGTCACATGATTACAATGGGGAAGGGGGGGGGGGGGGGTATTCAGAATGGACCAATCAAGAAGTGAGAATTACAGAACTGTGCAGGAGGACAGTGACAGAAACTTTTCTATATAGCAGTGTGTATGGCTGAGTGTAAGTGCAGGCACATTATAGCAACAGTGTGTATAGCTGAGTGTGAGTGCAGGCACAGTATAGCAGGAATGGAGAGGATGGGAAACACAAGGGCAAACAGAGACTGCAGGGAGCATGAAGGAATGAGCAGGGCATATGTGGGCACAGTAAAGAAGCACTCTGTCAGGGGAGAGAGGGTTTACGGCTATGAAGAGATTATCTCTACAGTCCTGTCCCCTGATGCAAGCCCCAGCCTAAAGTGGATCTGCTATTATTTAAAAGGTCAGGGAGACTGCTCGTATATGCTGTATACTATATGTTATGTGGAGTCTACAAAGTGTTATAAAGTATAGTAAGTGACATATTATTTAGTATGTCCAGGAGAGAGAGAGAGAGAGAGAGAGAGAGGTCGGCACCACTGCTATAGAAGCATAATAAATGAGCAATCAGCAAAAGGGTCGTGTCTGAACAGACTCTTAGGGCCCTATTCCACCGGACGATTATCGTTAGCATAATTGTTAACGATTAACGATCTCAAACGACCGCTATTGCGAAAGACCTGAAAACGTTCACTCATTTCCATGGAACGATAATCGTTACTTATGATCGTAATTGCGATCGTTTCTTCTTCCGTATTTATTCGCTATTGCGTTCGTATCTATTGCGAACGACCGAACGATGTCTTATTCAATGCGAACGATTTGCGAACGAGCAACGATAAAAATAGGTCCAGGTCTTATAAAGCGATCAACGATTTCTCGTTCGGTCGTTAATCGTTAACTGCATTTCAACCGAACGATTATCGTTTAGATTCGAACGATTTAACGATAATCTGAACGATAATCGTCCGGTGGAATAGGGCCCTTAGGGTGGAGCACACACAGAGATAAGGCAGTCTATAATAGTAAAAAGAACAAGACGTATGGCACTCACCCAAAAGTAGTGGGTTCTTCTGTTTATTCGTGGACACAAAGTGCAGGCAAGGAAGGGGGAAGATGGCAAGTGGGCACGTCTAGAGAGGCAACAGTTTCGCGCTACAGTTGCGCTTTGTTAAGCCCAGTTGTATGGCTTGTTGTTCATGGCTCCTTGTGGCTATGGACCACTAGTAGTTCTTTTTTTGTTTTCTAGGGAACTGTTTCTTTTTTAAGTAAATTATTAAACCTTACGTCTTAGATTGTTACACACCATTCTGTGATTTCTAGTTGGAAATAGAGGTGTTTTACATCTGGTGGATGCACCTAGGAGCGGCTGCTGCGATTTTCCTGTTTTGCCTTCATATTACAAAGTCTTTGATTGTAGATGACCAATAGATTACATTCTATGGAGACAAAATAGTAGATGTCAGTTTTGGTTTTTTTAGGTCCAGGTTCCAGGCAGATGCATGGACTGTGGTATCCATGGTTGTGTGCATTGGCCCATAGATTTTAATGTCTTCTATACTGTCTGTAATTTCACACCAAGCATATTTTCAGGCCTTGCTACTATGTGATTTTGTTTTTTATCAGACAGTATTTCACATCTTCAGAAAAAGGCGAATATTCTGAATCTCTTGGCGTGCTGGGATGAAGAGCAGGTACAGCGCAGATACAGGAGCTGTAAGGAAATCAAGCAGGGTGATAGTAATGCCCAAGGTGAGCGTTATTCCTGCTTTGTTTTACTTCTGTTCGTATACTACTAAGGGAAAATATCAAGAGACAACCATGGTTTAAATATATATAATCTAATTGTGATGCCCTATGTGAAAAGGTGTGACATGAAGACTAGAAAACCCTCAGGCACCAGGGTACAGGTATAAATGCAACCTTTATACTTTTTATGGTGATACCCATGAATGTAGTGGTTTATCTTGTTGCTTCTTTTTGGTTTGTTTTTGGTAATAGATGGAATTTACACTTTAACAACTGAGCATGGAATTACCTACCAAACATATTGTGACATGACCACCAATGGGGGAGGCTGGACACTGGTAGCAAGTATTCATGAGAACAATCTTTCTGGAAAGTGCACAGTTGGGGATCGCTGGTCCAGTCAACAGGGAAGCGATCCAGAAAATCCTGAAGGAGACGGGAACTGGGCAAACTATGCTACGTTTGGGCTTCCTGATGGAGCCACCAGTGATGACTACAAGGTAACCATTTCTTTATCCTATCATTGAAATACTATGTTTTATAAAATGTTTGAGTGCAGCACCTGCCTCACCAAAGCTAAAAAGAAACATCTAACCTATGTTATACATGTCAGGATTATTGAAACACCATCTTAGTTACCTGGAGATCCCAGTAGTGATCACGCATTGATCATATATTACAGGGTGTGAAACAACTATTGAACACAACACCAAAAAAATACATTTGTAAAGATGCAATTGACATGAAATTATCGGTAACAAACCATCCAATCCACATGGGCAAAGAAATCAAATCATAGATCTATAAATTAAAGGGGTTATCCAGCTGTACAAAAACATGGCCACTTTCTTTCAGAGACAACACGACTCTTGTCTCCACTTCATGTGCGGTTTGCAATTAAGCTCCATTCACTTCGATGGAATTAAACAGCAAAACCTCTGCCCAAGCTGGAGACAAGAGTGGGGCTGTCTCTCGAAGAAAGTGGCCATGTTTTTGTAGCGCTGGATAACACCTTTAAGTTATGTGTAGAAATGACACAGGAATTAGCGTTGAACACGCTTTAGGATATGTATTTAATACTTCATTCACAAGAACAATTTTTCAATAAGGCTCACATTGCATCACAACTAATAAGTGGTGTATTTTTACCAGTCTGACACAGTGCTCCCTGCTGCCATCTGTTTTGGGACCTATCCAGAGCAGGAGAGGTTTTTAAGTGGATTTGGTACTACTCTGGACAGATCCTGACACAGAAAGAGGTGGTACAGAGAGCACTGTGTTGGACTGGATAGGAAACTCCAATTCTTGCAGGGCACACAGCAACTGATAAGTACTGGAAGGCTTGAGTTTGTAAGAAGTAAGTTACAAATATATATAACATTTATACATTAGTTGTTTCTCCAGAGCACCCCTCTAAACATACATACATACATAATGTATGTTTATATTAACTATTGGAGCCGGGTGGAGAGACATGGAATATATTTTAGGGGTTGTCTTTCAGTAAGGCTATGTTCCTACGCAGTATTTTTTCTCAGTATTTTGTAACCAAAACCAAAAGTGGATTGTAATCACAGAAAGGCTATGCTCACATACTGTTTAAATTGAATGGATGGCTACAGGGGCGTAGCTAATGTCTCCTGGGCCCTGGTGCGAGAGGCCAACTTGGGCCCCCCCCCTCCTTTCACGACCCCCCCGTCCCCCCCCCCCCTCCTTTCACGACCAAGTGATGCTATTGTTGTGTGTGTGTGTGTGTGTATATATATATATATATATATATACATACACAGTGGTGCCTTGGATTATGAGCATAATTCGTTCCAGGACCGTGCTTGTAATCCAAATCCACTCTTAAACCAAAGCAAATTTTCCTATAAGAAATCATGTAAATGCAGACAATTGGTTCCACACCCCAAATATATTTATTATTCTGTACTGTACAGTAATGGAGAGGATGGGAAACACAAGGGCTGACAGAAACTGCAGGGAGCAGGAAGGAATGAGCAGGGCAGATGTGGGCACATACATGCAGCACTCTCTGTCCGGGGAGAGAGGGGTTACAGCTATGGAGAGATTACCCCCCCCCCCACAGTCCTGTCCCCTGATGTAAGCCCCAGCCTGAAGGGGATCTGCTATGATTTGGAAGGTGTTTAGAGTACAGTGCTGTAGACCCCGCTATGCAGGCCATGCCCCTTCTCCACTCGCGCTCCCACCCAATACAGGAAGTTCTTAAACCAAAGCAATGCTCTTAAACCAAGTCACAATTTTGAAAAACTGTGAGCTCTTAAACCAAAACGCTCTTAAACGAAGTTACTCTTAAACCAAGGTACCACTGTATGTATATATATATATATATATATATATATATATATATATATATATATACACACACACACACACACACACATACACACCAAGATAGATATTACCCATTACCGCCATACTGTTACCGACCAAATCCTGTATACTGAGACCAATATTACCAGTAATACCAGTATATAGGGAGGAAACATTACTGCCACACCACAACCACTACCATCACCACCATATTGTTACTGACCAAATCCAGTATACTAAATCACCTCATCCAGTCATATAGAGGTGGCCCCAGCTCTACACAGGCTCTATACACCATATACATTACTGTGCAGTTATATCAGGTGACTCACAGGAGACGTCTTTTCTGATCGGAGTTCTTTCCTTTTCATTATCTTCTCCATCTGCCCTGGGCCGTTATGAGAACTTCTCCGAGCCACGAATCCACAGAATCTGCCAGACAGATATATTAGGCTCCACACTCTGACACCATCCTCATCTCTCTACACAATGCACATCTGTACTGTCCCCTTTACACCCTCATTTAGTGGGTAGCCCTGACTCTATGTGACCTCCTAATATATGCCCCCCTCTGTGTATTCCCTCTCCCCCTATGTTGCCCCCCCAAATAGATGGCCCCCTCTACCCCCTCCCTTATAGATGGCCCCCTCTACCCCCTCCCTTATAGATGGCCCCCTCTACCCCCTCCCTTATAGATGGCCCCCTCTCTCCTCACCCTCCCTTATGGATGGTCCCCTCTCCCCCCACCCTCCCTTATGGATGGCCCCCTCTCCCCCCACCCTCCCTTATAGATGGTCCCCTTCCCCCCCCCTCCCTTATAGATGGTCCCCTTCCCCCCCCTCCCTTATAGATGGTCCCCTTCCCCCCCCTCCCTTATAGATGGTCCCCTTCCCCCCCCCCTCCCTTATAGATGGTCCCCTTTCCCCCCTCCCTTATAGATGGTCCCCTTTCCCCCCCTCCCTTATAGATGGTCCCCTTTCCCCCCCTCCCTTATAGATGGTCCCCTTTCCCCCCCTCCCTTATAGATGGTCCCCTTTCCCCCCCTCCCTTATAGATGGTCCCCTTTCCCCCCCTCCCTTATAGATGGTCCCCTTCCTCCCCCCCTTATAGATGGTCCCCTTCCCCCCCCCCCCACCCTCATAGATGGCCCCTCTTTCCCCCCCACCCTCATAGATGGCCCCCTCCTTCCCCCCCACCCTCAGATGGCCCCTCTTTCCCCCCACCCTCATAGATGCCCCCCTCCTTCCCCCCCACCCTCATAGATGCCCCCCTCCTTCCCCCCCACCCTCATAGATGGCCCCCTCCTTTCCCCCCACCCTCATAGATGGCCCCCTCCTTTCCCCCCACCCTCATAGATGGCACCCGTACAGGCTGATAAAAAAACAAAACTTAACTCACCTGACATCGCGCTCCCACGTTGATCCTCACTCCTTCGCCTTCGGTCTGTCCCCGGCTGCTGCGCAGCTGCCGGGGGTGTCGCGTCTTATCCTCGGCAGCGCTCGCATCCCAGAACTCCCTGCGCGCCGGAAACCGGAAGTCAGGGCCCAAGGCTCGCAGGGAGTTCTGGGATGCGCGCTGCCGGGGGTAAGACGCGACACCCCCGGCAGCCGCGCAGAAGCCGTGGGAAAGACGGAGCCAGTCTCTTGTGACCGCAAGCAAAACAATGCTTGCGGTCACAAGAGTGATTGATCGGTGGGCCCCGCGGGCCCCCTTTGTGGCGGGCCCGGTCGCGGCGGCGACCCCCGCGACCACGGTGGCTACGCCACTGGATGGCTATCATTTAATGGCAAATAAATGCCGTTATTTTAAAACAACAGCCATTGTTTTGAAGTGGCAGCCATCCACTCAATTTCAACAGAGTGTGAACATAGCCTTGCTATGTTTTCAATCCACTTTTGGTTTTGGTTGCAAAATACTGAGCAAAAATACTGTGTGGGAACATAGCCTAAAGCTGTATGTTGTAGTTGAAGTCTCAGAAACTTGTGATTAGAGATACGAAGCAAAACTGATTTGGGTTAATCTCCCTCAGGCTGTCGCGCAGAGGAAGGATATCACCTGGAAAACATCAAGGCGGCCTCCGGCTGGTATCCTCCCTCTGCACGGAGCCAGCAGCCTGAAGGAGATTAGCGCAGATCAGTTTTGTTTTGTACAAAGAAAAACTAATCTAATTTGCTCATCTCTACTTGTGATGGTTGTTTTACCCACTGTATACACTTTTATCATGTCTATACAGAACCCCGGTTACTATGATATCAATGCTACTAATATGGGTATATGGAATGTGCCGAACAAGACCCCCCTCCCCCAGTGGAGAAACCAAGCTCTTCTCAGATATCGCACAACAAATAGTTTCTTTAATACCTATGGCGGAAATCTCTTCAATCTTTATCAGGTAAGTAGGAATTATAAGGTTCCTCTGGGTTTTATCTTCTCAAGACTATTATGTCTGATATTATTCTTCCTATAGGATTTCTACTCAAAATGTATTTCTACATAAGGCTAGAGACGAGTACTAAAATGCTTGGTTGCTCATTATTCGAGTCAAATCTTTTCCCAATGCTCGGGTGCTCGTTTTAAATAACGAACCCCATTAAAGTCAATGGGAATAAAGCATTTTTGCAGGAGACCAAAGCTCTGTACAGGGAAGGTTGAAAACCTGGAAACCTCAGAAAATGATGGAAACACCACAAAAATGGACAGGAAACAGCAGGGGCAGCATGCATGGTGGTGACACTCAAGACAATTTTGGGCCACAGTGTAGTGGCGAGCCTCCAAAAAATTGTGGGCGAGAGTGGAGGTGACCCTCAGAAACAATTGGTTTGAAACAGCATGGTGGTGCACCCCTGAATGGCAGTCTGTGACTTAGATTGCAGGTGGACCCCCTAGAATTATAGTCTGTCACACCTTGGTGGTAAACCCCTAAATTACATAGTTTGACTGAGATTGCAGTTTACAGCATTGGGGTGAATCCTAGGATGACTTGTTAAGACTGAGATTGCAGTTTACAGCATGGCGGTGAACCCCAGAGTGGCATAGTTAGATGAGGTAGCAGCTGAACCACCCAAAATTTTGCCTGACACAGCATGGCGGTAACACCACCAATGGGATTGCAGTCAAAAGGCTGTAGTTCACCCTCCTAAAAAATTGTTTTTGAGTGTCTGTAGTTGCCCCAGTTGGCCCTCTGAAAAATTGCCTGTTGGCTCAGTGTTTGTGTAAGGAGGAGGAGGAGAGGATACATGAAGAAACTTCATGTTGAGCTGCTTTCTTCCAGTGGAGAGTTAAATTCTGGTGAAATCCAGGCTTTATTCATTTTAATAAATGTCTGCCAGTCAGCGCTGTCCGTTGACAGGCGGGTACGCTTATCAGTGATGATGCCACCAGATGCACTGAAGACCCGCGCTGACAACACGCTAGCGGCAGGGCAGGCCATCACCTCCAAGGTGTACAGCAGTTCGGGCCATGTGTTTAGCTTTGCAATCCAGTAGTTGTATGGAGCAGAGTGATCACATATGGTATGGTCAGTTGGGTATTCCCTCACCATCCTTTTAAACAGCTCCCCCCTACTCTGTCTAGACTGGGGACGGGTGACATAGTCTTACTGAGGTTCCATAAAACTGGCAAAGGCCTTGAAGAGTGTTTCCTTGCCAGTGCTTGACAAGCTGCCTGCTCCCCTCCTCTCCCCCGCTAGTTGGCCCACAGAACTGCGTCCTCTGCCGCTAGCGGTGTCAGGTATAGGTAGGATAGTTTCAGCTTGTGCACCAGGGCCTGTTGATATTGAATCACTCTCATACTCCTTTCCTTTACAGGAATGAGAGTGGAAAAGTTCTGCTTGCACTGCTCCAGCAGGGTGAACACCTAGTAATCGGTGTTGGCAAAAATGTTTGTTATGCGAGCGTCACGGGAAAGGCAGCCTAACATGAAGTCAGCCATGTGCGCCAGAGTCCCAACATGCAAGAATTCCCTCTCCTCAATAGGCTGACTCTCAATTTCCTCCTCCTCCAACTCCTCCTCTTCAGCCCATACACGCTCAACAGATAAGGAATGAGCATAGGTACCCTCTTCAGTCTTGCCAACAGTCTCCTCCTCTTCTTCTTCCTCCTCCTCCTCCTCCTCCTCCTCCAATACGAGCTTAGAAACAGACCTTAGGGTGGTCTAGCTATCAAGCAACGTATCTTCTTCCCCCATCTCCTGTGACAAGATGAGCAGTAAGTTTTTCAGCAGACAAAGCAGCAGCATGGTGACGCTGATAAAGGTGACATCGCCGTTGACCATCTGTGTTGACTCCTCAAAGGGGCTTAACACCTAACATATATCAGACATCCATGTCCACTCCTCATTGCAGACTTGAGAAAGCTGACTAAAGTGGATGCTGTCATCTCGCAGTCTACAATCGCTCTGCAGTGCTGGTAAACCCTGGCTGACATGTGTAACGTGGAATTCCATCGCGTGGGCTTGTCGCACAACAGTCGTGAGCTGGCAGTTGTAAGCGCCAGTGGACTGGCCTGAGGGTGGCCACATCTGTGGTTGACTTACGGAAATGCGCACAAATGCGTCGCACCTTGGTGAGCAAATCAGACAAATTGGGGTAGGTCTTGAGGAACCGCTGAACCACAAGATTGAACACGTGGGCCAGGCATGGAACGTGTGTCTGCCGAGTTGCAGAGCCACCAGGTTACGTCCGTTGTCACACACAACCATGTCTGGTTTGAGGTTCAGCAGAGTGAGCCAAAGATCGGTGCACCGCTATGCCCTGTAACAGCTCTTGTCACCTAAGCTGAGCAGTTTCAGCACCACCTGTTGGCACTTACCCACGGCAGTGCTGCTGCGCCTAGAGCTACTGACTGAAGGTGCCGTTCTCAGGGATGGTAATTGAGAGGAGGAGGAGGGGTTGGAGGAGGAGGCATAATAAGCCTGAGAATCTGTGACCGAGGTAGGCCCCGCAATCCTTGGTGTGGGCAGCACATGAGCGGACCCAGGGTCAGACTCAGTCCCAGCTTCCACCAAGTTAACCCAATGTGCAGTCAGGGGGACAAGTGCCTGCAGCACTTGTCCACGTGTCTGTGGTTAGGACCTTCTCAATAACCGCGTTGGTCAGGGCACGGATGATGTTCTCGTACATGTGCCGGTGTAGGTCTGGGATGGCACATTGGGAAAATAGTGGTGGCTTGGGACCAGGTACCGAGGGACAGCCACCGCCATCAGATTGTAGAAAGCCTCAGTCTCTACGAGCCTATAGGGCAGCATCTCCAGGCTCAGCAGTTTTGAGATGTGGGCTTGTGCATGGGGGTGGGTGGAAGTGTATTTGCGCTTGCGCTAAAAGGTCGGATGTAAAGACAGCTGAACGCTGTGCTGGGACACATGGTGGAGGGTGTGGAGGATTGTGGAGGTGAAGGAGTGGTTGTAGGGCTGAAGGCGCTAGTGCTGGGTTCTAGGCGGAGGGTTGACTCGCAGAGCCAGCATGTGACACAGGGGAAGAAGCCCACAGGAGGTGAAAAGTCTTGGTTCCACTGTCAGATGTTTAGCACTCATATGCCTGTGCATGCTGGTAGTGGTGGCTCCCCTGCTGATCCTGGTGTGGCACAGTTTACACACCACAGTCCGTCTGTCATCCTCACTTTTTTTAAAGAACCTCCAGACTTGCGAACATCTAGGCCTCGGCACAGGAGCTTCACTCCGTGAAACAGTTGCTGATCTACTTGCTCTGGCCCTGCTTCTCCCTCTGGCCACCCCACTGCCTCTTCCAACCTGTTCTGGTACTGCACCTACCTCCCCCTCAGAAGCACTGTCTTGACTAGGCTTACCAACCCAGCTCGGGTCAGTCACCTCATCATCCATCAGCTTGGGACAGAGCAACTGCTCAGATTGCTGCTGAGCAGTGTTTTGTGACTCTGGGAAGGGTCCTGAAAAGAGTTTCTGCGAGTATGCCAGATCTAAATCCTTAATTTCCATGGAGGGGCCAGGCTGGAGGGAACGTGGTTGAGCTGAAGGAGCCAGAGGTCCACTCTCTTCGCATTGGGTGGACTGCGTGGAAGACTGGGTGGTGGATAAATTACTGGACACATCATCCGCTATCCACAACATCACCTGTTCGCACTGTTGTGGTTTCAAGAGTGTTGTACCCTGAGACCCGTAAGTTGCGAGATGACGCTAGGGAGCGAACCTCTGCGGCGTTCCACTGTTCCCTCAACAGCAGGTACTGTGTCACCCTGCCTAGGACCACGGCCTTTGCCGTGTTCACTGGAATAGAGTGAATGTAACTGAGCAGACAGAAGTCCCAGCCAGCAGCCAAGAGGAGGCCAAAAAAAAGGTTGTTGTAGCCCTTAGAAGAAATTTTGGGTTCTTTGTGGATGATTCCTGCTTAACCAGAAACTTATTTTCCGTCCTAACACTCTCCCTGTCAGACAGCAGCTCTCTCCCTAAACTCATCCAGCCTACGTCTGAAGCGAGCATCGCGGGACCTGATTCTTATATGCCAGGGTCATCTGATCTGGCCAGCCAATCACTGCTATCGACGTGCAGGAGTTCCCATGTGATGCTAACAGCTCCCAAAGCCTCCCCTGTATGTTGATTGCTGAAAAAAAAGCTGCCAAACATGCAGGAAGAGGAAGATGCCATTTCCACGAATATCTCAAGATGCTCGCCCGAGTTTGGTGCACCTTCGAGTCCCCTAATACTCGAACGAGAACCAAGCTCAGATGAGCATGTTCGCTCATTTTTTCGTAAGGCTAAAAAAACTCTTTGCAATACAAGTGACCAAAGAGTGTAAAATCAAAAGGTTTGCTGTACTGTGAAACCTCATTGTCAGATCATGTAAAGGGGCCCTAAGTCTTACAAATATACATGTGTGGCATGAGAAAAGGGGAGAGATACTGGTTGAGTCCTACATTTCACCATACATTGTCATTCATCTTTTAGATATATCCTGTAAAATATAATGCTGGAAGATGTCCCACCGACCAAGGACCAGCCGTTCCAGTAGTCTATGACTATGGGAATGAGGAGAGAACATACAGCTTATTTTCACCACTTGTGAAAGGTAAGATTCTAGGTATACATGGTATACAGCCTATTGTAAGTATACAACCTATTGATAATTATGATGTGGGGTTAGACAATCATCAGTTAGACAAAGATCAGTTGCATAAAGTGTGGTCACACACCATCGCCATTACTGCAGTCCACTTTTGGCACAGGAGCAGCAGGGGTTTATATTTTGAAACCACATACCCATGACATTTTATAAAGCAGAAAGGCCCTGTTAAGTTGGCACACTTACATTGCTTCTTTCCTTTAGGTCCTCCTAAAGAGATTTCTCTACCACGGGCAGGCGTAAACGAGAGCCAATCAGCAAGATTGTCGCTTGTTTGCACAGCACGAAAAATCAAGCGGATGGGCTGGGATAAAGATCCTTGTATTGTTTGTGCAGCCTTGGAAATTGACAGCATGGATATAGGTATATCTGTGCTATCAGTTTCCAGATCACACAAGCAGTACATACTTACCTAGTGCATTGCTGCTGTGATTCACCATTCTTTCTCCCCGTCCAGCTGCTATGTCATTAGGCCCTGCCTCCTCTGGCTGTCAATCATTCTGGAGGAGGCAACAGTCTGAAGATACAGTGGCTGGATGGGAGAGCCAGAGAACAGGATACTCGTTTCAATGCACATGGGAACCTTGGTCGAATTCTCCCTTATGTGTTTCCTTTTAGTGACCTTTCATATAGTTTGTTCTAGTTTAATCCTGATTGGATAATTGAGCCCTTGGACCTAATTTAATTCTTCTTCATTTTATCAGACCATTTCAACCCTTTTTGACTGGATGGTACACGTTTTACAGAATCTGGTTAAAGTGATAAGAACACCTGTTGTTCTCCGTTCTTTCTTCTGTTCCTTTCTTTTACTTTCTTTATGTTTCTTTATCTCTATGTACTCGATATTGCCTGTACAACCTTTATTTTATATGCTTTGATCTCTTGGCACAATAGTGCTTTGCTTATGTTCTGTTATGAAAATGTGAAAATTCAATAAAAATGAATGAACCAGGATGGCAGATTACAACAGAAGCGCGCTAGGTAAGTATGTACTGTGTGCTCTGGAAACTGACAGAACAGATATATGCATATCTGTGCTGTCAGTTTGCCTTTATCATCATCAGTTTTACATCCCCTGTTTATACAGGACGATGTGCGGCGGCCGATAATACATTTTAAGGCTTGCTCTAAAGGCACGATCAGCCAAGGATTGGCCATTTTCCCCGTTCTCAGCTGATCGGTGTCATTTTTGAACAGGACGATTATAGGCTGCAGGAGTGTTTCTTGCAGCGCTCCAGGCCCTTTACCTATATAGGGGCTTTTTCTCAGTAAATTATGGCATTGAAAACTGTAGCAGGAAGCATATCTGCAGGTAAGACAGAGTACAGTAGATTTTATGCTGTACCTACTGTAGGCGGCTTCAGATAACATAATCTATGCAAGCAATGTCTACGTATATATATTAGAAACCCAACATTAGACACTGTATAATGAACTACAATTCTGATGTGAACATTTATACTCCTAGACACAGGTCGTACCACTGCTGGCTATATCCACTTTCGAGTATTCAACAATGAAAAAGCAGCAGTAGCGTTATGTCCAGGACTTAGAATGGATACATATTGTGATACAGAACATGTAAGTTTGAGTATTGTCAATTGTACGCAGAAAACAAATTTCATACTCTTAACTAAGGGGTCATTCACACATTCCGTGCACGGTTTGTAATTACGGACAATGTGCTATGGAACAGACATTGGAACTCCTGGCAATAACGATGATCCTGTGAGCTCCGAAACAGTTTAAATGTTTTTACTACTGTACTGGCAAACGTGTCAGTACAGAAGCACGAGGATTTAAACAGTTTTGAAGCTTACGGCTTTAAAATGAATGAGTCATTGTGAATGTGTAAATGCCCCTTAAGACCAATGGTGTAGCTACCATGAAGGCAGGGAAGGCGACGGCTATGGGGCCCATGCAGTAAAATGTGGGGCATGGGAAAGGCTGCTCTGCCTCCATGGTATACCACTGACAGCCGACCACCGTGCCTGCCCTCAGATGCCCAGAGAATAAAGGTATGTTTACACTGAGTAAAAGAGGCGGAATTCCGCTGCGGAATCCCACCTGTCTCAGTGTGCCATAGCCCATCTATGGGAGAGCATGCGCTTCTCCGCGGCCGCCACTCTCCGCTCAAAGAAGTGACACATCACTTCCTTGAGCGGAGAGCGGTGGCAGCAGAGGAGCATGCGCCCTCTTATTCACTAACATCGGGACACTAAGCATGGCGGGATTCCGCCGAACATACCCTAAGAGGGACCCACCTCTGTACTGTTCAGCCTACTCTCTGTAGTGCAGGGTGAGGGGTTGAATATGTTCATGATGCCTCTGTGTGTGTACTGTATATAAGTGCATCATTAGTGTGTGTTCGGGAATTGGCCATGTATTGGGGGGGGGGGGGGGGGTTACAGGATTGGTACAGGATTCATGGGGCCCCGTACAGTTTTTTGCTATGCTACAGTTTTACTCTATGCCATCTATGCTAGAGAGGAATTCTTCAGATTGTAGGTACTCCCAACCAGGATAATTATAAATGATAGGAGATAACTTCCTTATTGGTTGTGGTCCGATCATGTGGACCACCAGAATGGAGATCAAATGGAGATAAAAGTCACATACCTTCTGTGAATGGAGCTGCAGTATACATGCTAGACCACTACTCCATTCATTCTCTATGGGATTTTTAAACATTGCCAAGTACTGGAAATCCAATTGACTGTGAATAGAGCAGTGGCTGACCATGTGCGCTGCCGCTACATTTGACCTCCCTTCTTGTGGTGGGTGGAGATGCCACTGGTTGGACCCCACTCAGATCAGCTAGTTATCTCCTATTCTCCTTTTATTATTGGGAGAAACCCTTTAGGGGCCTATGTATATCAGTGTTAAGACCTTGAGATGACCAAGAGATTATTCACATTTAAGACCTACTGAAAAAAAGCTGTATGCCAGGGGGTGAACAATAAACATGCTTCCATGACCCTCTAGTCCACAATAACAGCTACAATGTTCAAATGTAATATAATCAGCAAAATTAAACACCCTGGGTACTGAGATTGGTCTTTCATTTTTAGATAGATATCCAAGGGTTAGGGCATGGGTCTTCAAACTACGGCCCTCCAGCTGTTGCAATACTACATTTCCCATCATGCCTAGAAAGCCAAATCCAAAGCTTTAGCTGTTCGGGCATAATGGGAATTGTGGTTTTGAAACAGCTGGAGGTATGCAGTTTGGAGACCCATGGGTCAGGGTATTAGAAGAGCTTGCAGGCCCTCATTCTAAGTGTCCATATTATATTTATTGCAAATCAGGAACCTGACCAATGTTCTTGGAGGCAATCGTATGTTTTATGTTTCTCATTATAAAGTCTCTAAAATCCTTGGAAGGACTATAGTAAAATTGGGACTCAGTAGAGATGTAAACAAAAAATTATGTTCACGTATCATAGGGCTCATATAGTACATGGCAGGAACAGAAAAAAAATTATTGCCACCTAGAGATAAAAAATAAATATATTCATTTAGGGAGAGAAAGAGGTAATAAGGACAGTTGATCTCACATCTCTCATTGAACTCTACAGGTCTGTGTTGGAGGTGGCGGATACTTTCCAGAAAAAAGTCCCAAGCAATGTGGAGACTTTACGGGAATGGACTGGGATGGTGTTGGTTCACCTTTTGCATGGGGCGCTAGCAAAGAGTTTGTGGAATCTTCTATACTTATCTTCTACCAATGAATTCTCTGACTGCCAGACATTACTACAGTAGCATTATAAAATTAATATACAGCTACAGTATATATATGCACACATAAATTGGCCAATACATGTCTATTATGCAATAGTTATTAATAAATACAGCTATATTTGCATACATTAAAAAACTGTTATCTGTCTTTAATCAAATGGATATTAATAAAATACAGCTATATATACATACATATTATTGCTTCACATAAGGTGAGATACATGCGACGCTACTTACTGATTTTTCACACTGGTGCTTATGTGGTACTCGGCCAGCAATGTTGTTTGTTTTGACCCCAGTGCTGTGGTAGCACACAGGTGTGATGTTGGTACCTGCTTTGTGTGGCTGGTTTATATTCCCAAATGGTCGGTAACCTCCGGGTTTGTTGTGGGTCCCTTGGGCTCCTGCCACGGCAACCTGGAGTGGTAACTGACCCACCTGGGATGTCAGTGCCGCCACCCACAGAGAAGGGGAAAAATAACCCAAGGTGTACCGTGGTGTGTGTATGGGTGCAGGTGCAGACAGAGGAAGACAGAGTCCTGAGCATTTCATACAAAAGTATAACAGTTTACTGGATAATGTTGCAGGTGAACAGTATGCGCTCTAACTATCCCCCAGCCGCACCGCACCGACTCGGAAGCTGACAAATTTGTCACCTGGCACTGCACCACCGTACTTCCACAATTAACACTAAAGAAGCAGGGGAGTACCATCCCTCTTACAAGTCCCCCTCAGAGTAAGGCTACTATTACACGGAACAATAATCGTCTGAATCGGCCCGATTGGTCCGCTTTTCCCCGGGTCCCGCGTGCTCTAGCTTCAGAGCGTCCTGTCTCAGCTGACAGGCCGCTCAGCCAATCACAGGCCGGGACCGCTGCGGCCTGCGATTGGCTGAGTGGCCTGTCAGCTGACAGGCCGCTCTGAAGCTAGAGCACGCGGGACCCGCGGAGAAGCGGACCGCAGCAGCAGCCCTGGAGCGTGGATAGGTAAAGTATACCATTTAAGCAAGGGCTGCAAGGACATCGGTAACGATGTCCTTGCAGCCCTTGTTAAATGATTATCAGGCCGTGTAATAGGCCCAGGAAACGAGTGCCGATCTAGCAGATCGGCACTTGTTTACAGTTATCGGGCCCCTATCGGCCCGTCTAATAATACCCTAACTCCACATTGAAGTGTCCTTTAAGACCTGCCAACTGCAGGCTGTTATGACAAAAAATAAAACAAAAAGTCCCCACCCGAACATCAAATAACCTGTAATAAGGGTGGGCTGGAACTGAAGCTTCACTTCTTCACCACCTCTTCTTATAGGTGACGTAAGTGACTCACCTAGCAATTCCCACACTTTTCCCTGTCAGTTCCTCTCCCCTTCCTAACCTATCCACACTCACTCCTTACTTAACCCCTCTAGACCTACACTCCCAGCTAACCTAGTCATGCTGGGCCTCCGCTAGGTCTGCACCCCCGCTCTGTGCCCTTCTTTTGACTTCAATACATTCTATTGACATTAATTAAAATGGTGAAATAACAGACATCATTTAAAAAAAAAAAACTGACACCTTTTCTCAAACATGTTTTTCTAATCTTGGACAACCCCCTAGTCACACTCTTCAGACAACTACAACTATTGGCCAAAGGATCATTGTAATTTCTATCTTTCTAATCCCCCCATATACACTGCTTAAAAAAATAAGGGGAACACTCAAATAACACATCCTAGATCTGAATGAATGGAATATTCTCATTGAATACTTTGTTCTGTACAAAGTTGAATGTGCAGACAACAAAATCAC
This sequence comes from Dendropsophus ebraccatus, assembly GCF_027789765.1. Lineage (NCBI taxonomy): Eukaryota > Metazoa > Chordata > Amphibia > Anura > Hylidae > Dendropsophus > Dendropsophus ebraccatus. The sequence continues at coordinate 35,375,707 of NC_091462.1, read as the reverse complement.
ACAAAAATCATCAATAGAAATGAAATTTATTAACCAATGGAGGCCTGGATTTGGAGTCGCACACAAAATCAAAGCGGAAAAACACACTCCAGGCTGATCCAACTTTGGTGAATGTCCTTAAAACAAGTCAGAATCAGGCTGAGTATTGTGTGTGGCCTCCAAGTGCCTGTATGGCCTCCATATACCACCTGGGCATGCTCCTGATGAGGTGGCAGATGGTCTCCTGAGGGATCTCCTCCCAGACCTGAACTAAAGCATCTGCCAACTCCTGGACAGCCTGTGGTACAATGTGACTTTAGTGGATGGAGGGAGACACGATGTTCCAGATGTGCTCAATCAGATTCAGGTCTGGAGAACTGGCGGTCCAATCCATAGCTTCTGGACACTACGCTGACAGACACAGCAAACCTCCTTGCCACAGCTCGCATTGATGTGCCATCCTGGATGAGCTGCACTACCTGAGCCACTTGTGTGGGTTGTAGAGTTTGTTTCATACTACCACATGTGTGAAAGCACCACCAACATTAAAAAGTGACCAAAACATCAGCCAGAAAGCATAGGTACTGAGAAGTGATCTGTGGTCCCCACTTTCAGAACTACTTCATTGAGTGTGTCTTGCTAATTGCATGTGAAATTGATTGTCAATCAGTGTTGCTTCCTAAGTGGACAGTTTGATTTCACAGAAGTTTGATTAACTTGGAGTTATATTGTGTTGTTTAATGCTGGGTTTACACGGAACGGTTATCATGCGAATTTGCACGATAACAATCGAATTCGAACGATAATCGTACGTGTAAACGCAGCGAACGATCGCACGACGAGCGAGAAATCGTTCATTTTGATCTTTTAACATGTTCATAAATCGTCGTTCGTAGTTCGCAAAAAATTCACCCATCGTTCCGTGTAAACAGTCGTCCCGCAATAGTCCGGCCGCCCGCCGCACGCAGCCCGGCCCCCCGCTCATCCGCAGCCCCCTGCGCCGGCTCGAACGCCGCCGCCGCTCTGATCACCACCCCCGCTGCTCCGATCGCCACCCCCGGCGCTGCTCCGATCGCCACCCCCGGCGCTGCTCCGATCGCCACCCCCGCCGCGAGCCGGGAATTTCAAACGGCTCCCCTTCAGCCAATCAGTGCTGAAGAGGAGCACTGATTGGCTGAAGAGAAGCCGTTTGAAATTCCCGGCTCATCTCTTCAGCCAATCAATGCGCTGAAGAGGGGAGACGGGGATTTGAAGACGTGCTGCGCGGAGCAGGTAACGTGGCGATCGGAGCGGCGGGGGTGGTGATCGGAGCGGCGGGGGCGGTGATCGGGGCGGCGCAGGGGGCTGTGGTTAAGCGGGGGGGGGGCTGCGGGCGTGCGATCACAAAATGATCGCAAAACGATTTTTCCGTACGATATACAATAAATTTTGAACAAAACAATTCAGATGCAGTTTGAGCTCAGACTTTCAGCTTTAATTCAGTGGGTTGAACAAAATGACTGCATACAAAGGTGAGGAACTAAAGCATTTATTAAACACAATCCCTTAATTTCAGGGGATCAAAATTAATTGGGCAAATGAAATAATGGTAAATAAAATGTCAGTTTCTAATATTTAGTTGAAATAAAGCAAGAGAGGGGCGCCTCCTAGTGCAATAAAATAGTGAATCAGTGTGTCTCATCAAAAGGTAGATAGACGCACTCACCTTATGGAGTTGTGCAAGATATACTGTAGGCACAACTCTACTGTAGGCGTATGGTGTCACCTGGACCATGAACTGCAGCTGTCCCTCGGGTAACCAGCCACCAGCGGTGGGTATAGAAATGCAGGAGAGTGTCCCAGAAGGGACACAGGAACCACGAGAAACCCCAGAGGAAGGGTTTATCAAAATTTTTTTGTTTTGTTTTGTTTTTGTTTTTTGTTTTTTTTCCTTTTATTATATATTGTACTATACAACATATCATACCGTCTCAGCTAGTTGTTATTATGTTTTGTTTATTACTGTGGATGCTTGGCTCGGGAGAATCCAATAACATATCTACGGCTCCATGGCGCAACTCCATCTGACGAGCTTTAATAGTGAATAGGGCAGGAATACGTTTTCTACGTCGCTCCTGCATACCTGACTATTCCTAACAATGAATAGGGCAGGAGTACGTAATCTACGTTGCTACCGCACAGAAAGCCGATACAACCACTCCGCCTCTCCATGTACTACCGTCCATGATGGGGAACACACACACACACACACACTGTGAGTATGTTATTGATGTGTTGCATACTAGCTATGGGTATAGGGCAAATCTACTTCCACTCCACATGCCTTTTGCTCATTATGGACTGTGTATTGCCTGATAATTATGGCACCTGACACACCTGGTAGATGTGAATATACCGGCACTAAGACCCTGCAGCCATCACTCACACATGGACTTCCTACTGTGTTATATATTTTTACCTTATAAACTGATCTATTTATTCTGATGTATTTATTCAGTGCAAGCACTTGGCACTTTACTATCAGGGCGCTATATATACACACTTTATATGGATTTTTAATGTTTATTGTTTACACACTTTGTTCATTTTTACTATCTGTCATCTGCATTCTCCATTGTTTGGTATTCCCGGTGATGTGTACATTTCCTCATGCTTGATAAAGGTCTATGACCCAGTATACAGACCAAAACGTGTTGCAGCAATAAAAAGAATACTCAGTCACACCACCGTGCGATGGTTTGTTTGTGACCGTGCCAACATCCTGGACGTTTACCTGTACTAACCCTCCTCTGGGGTTTTTCGTGGTTCCTGTGACCCTTCTGGGACACTCTCTGCATCTTAACACTTGGTTGAAAACCCTTTGTTGGCAATGACTGCCTGAAGTCTTGAACTCATGGACATCACGCAGCGTTTCCTCCTTTTTTAATGCTCTGCCAGGCCTATAGGGTCCTATTACACAGCCTGATCATAAAGTTTAAACGAGCGCCGATCTGCTAGCAATTACATGGGCCGACTATCGGGTAGCAAGGATTGCACGGACATTGTTACGATGTCTGTGCAGACCTTGCCTTTAGTGTAAAATAATAAAGTATTTATTTACCTTACCATATTCCCAGGTGTCCTCGGGCCTTCTCTGGTCTCTGCAGGTCTTCCTTCTGTTCACTTCTGCTCCGTCTCTGCACTGACAGGCTGCTAAGCCAATCAGGATTAACCATAATTCCTTGTGGGCGAACAGTCACCTGAAAGCCCCTCTGTGATGTCAGCACCTCCCCCTCCCTTTATATAAGGTGATTCGCTTCCTGGAGGCAGGCAGTTGGCTGTGTATAGCGGAGAGTAGGTGAAAGCAGACAGAGCAAAGCAGGGAGAGAATAACAGTGAGATATAGGGACACAGAGGACAGGATAGAATGGTGGATTGTGTGTAGATTTTGGGTACATTGTGGGTGATTTTCTGTGGGAGCTCTCGAGCCAGTATCCAGTTTACCAAGTAACTGGGTGCCTGTTGTGCATTATACGAATAAGTCAATATTATTGACTCACTGGGCGTTTGTTGTGGTATCCCACTATTAGTGTTCTGTGCACCTGTCACAGAGTTCTCATTTCAGGTTAAGTGGTGAATGACGTATTCTGGTGTTTCCTATATTTGGATGTTCTTATATGCACAGCTGAGGAAGGTCATGGGTTAATGTTGTTTTTATACCATGTGTTTATTGCTGACCAATAGGAGGTTCTTTCTCTCTCTCTCTACCTATCCTGACTCTCTACACACACTCACCCCCTGTAGGAGGAGTTAATTAGCTCAGTGTGGGAGCAAGTACACTAGTCAGTCAGTTGAGTCTAGTCTCTGAAGTGTACAGATGCAGTTAGAGACCACTTTGCCTACTATGCAGTGCTAAGCAAACCAAAAGGAGAATAGTAGCCAAGGAACACCCTGACCCACGCCAGGAACACGTCAACAAAGACTAGGGCAGTATCCTAACAAGAGAGGATAGGACAAAGCAGCCAGTACAGAAGACCTATGTATCCTATAGTGCAGTGCAGGTAACTGGGAAACCTCTGAAACCTAGGTACACACAGATAATCATGGCTGGGGCTTGTACTACAGTACCAGGACGGGTTCTACAATATCTGGGGGCAGAAGGTGGTCAGACACAGTAAAAACACAAGTACAAGTAACACTATTACAGAGAAGAGATATCTCCAGGTTCCAGCAGAATACATAGCTACACTGGGTTCGGGCTCCTCTGGCAAACTCCTCTCCTCTACTCTACATTCTATTCTAAAAGCACCACTGCAACTACCACTACCTCTCTTGTGAAAACGTGTACTGTTATTTTGAAAAGTCTTACAGTACAGCTGTTATATATTTATACTAACGGAACTTAGTCACTCTTTCTGCACTGGCACCTATACACACAACCGCACACCTTGGCCTATTTTTCTCTTTTCTGTGGGTGTCGGTACCAACAGTCCGGGTGGGTCAGTTGCCACTCAGGCCTGCTGTGACAAGAGCCCAAGGGACCACAACAACCTGGCAGGTTACTGTCTGGGGAACACTACCGGCCATACTACAAAGCAGGTATCAACATCACACTTGTGTGCTGGACAAGCATTGGCGTCACAACACTATTGGGCGAGTACCACACTGTAAATTCATAAAACTAATTTTCAGCTGCTTCGCTTATCTCTTGTTATTAGCACACATTTACACTACACTACCACATACCGCACTCATTTATCATTGTCGGTGACTAACAGTTGTAGCTCGCTTCATCCAATTCGTCCTTTTTCTTGTCCAATGCACTTTACTCCACGCTCGCTTTGCACCTTATATGAACTGAGCACAAGCAGACAGCAGAAATTGACATATCATTTCTTTGAGCGGGGAGCGGACGCTAGCACACCATCCCAATCACTCACTGCAGGCAGTGGCGGATTAAATGTACCCTGAGCCCCGGGCTGTCCACCCAACCTGCCCCCCCCCCCCCCGGCAATCCGCCGACATTATAATCCACTACTGCCCCCCCGCCCCCCCAATGTTGTCCCCAATAAACATAATGTTTGGTCCCTTGCTGCACAGAGGATGTCAGGAGAGGAGGGTGCTAATCTTATAGGGGAGGTCACAGCGTCCCAGCAGCACAGAGGATGTTAGGAAAGGAGGGTGCTGATCTTATAGGGGAGGTCACAGCGTCCCAGCAGCACAGAGGATGTCAGGAGAGGAGGGTGCTGATCTTATAGGGGAGGTCTCAGCGTCCCAGCAGCACAGAGGATGTCAGGAAAGGAGGGTGCTGATCTTATAGGAGAGGTCACAGCGTCCCAACAGCACAGAGGATGTCAGGAGAGGAGGGTGCTGATCTTATAGGAGAGGTCACAGCAGCACAGAGGATGTCAGGAGATGAGGGTGCTGATCTTATAGGGGAGGTCGCAGGGTCCCAGCAGCACAGAGGATGTCAGGAAGGGAGGGTGCTGATCTTATAGGGGAGGTCACAGCGTCCCAGCAGCACAGAGGATGTCAGGAGAGGAGGGTGCTGATCTTATAGGGGAGGTCACAGTGTCCCAGCAGCACAGAGGATGTGAGGAGAGGAGGGTGCTGATCTTGTAGGGGAGGTCACAGCAGCACAGAGTATGTCAGGAGAGGAGGGTGCTAATCCTATAGGAGAGGTCCCAGCAGCACAGAGGATGTCAGGAGAGGAGGGTGCTGATCTATAGGGGAGGTCACAGCAGCACAGAGGATGTCAGGAAGGAGGTGCTTATCTATAGGGGAGGTCACAGCAGCACAGAGGATGTCAGGAGAGGAGGGTGCTGATCTATAGGGGAGGTCACAGCAGCACAGAGGATGTCAGGAGAGGAGGGTGCTGATCTATAGGGGAGGTCACCGCAGCACAGAGGATGTCAGGAGAGGAGGGTGCTGATCTATAGGAGAGGTCACAGCAGCACAGAGGATGTCAGGAGAGGAGGGTGCTAATCCTATAGGAGATGGTCCCCTCTTCCCCCCCCCTTATAGATGGTCCCCCTCTTCCCCCCCCCCTTAAAGATGGTCCCCCTCTTCCCCCCCTTATACATGGTCCCCCTCTCCCCCCCTTATAGATGGTCCCCCTCTCCCCCCCTTATAGATGGTCCCCCTCTTCCCCCCTTATAGATGGTCCCCTCTCCCCCCTTATAGATGGTCCCCCTCTTCCACCCCTAATAGATGGTCCCCCTCTGCCCCTCCCCCTTATAGATGGTCCCCCTCTGCCCCCCCCCCTAAAAAAAAACAAAAAACAGAACACAACTCACCTGCCGTCCGTTCCCCCGTTGAGCCTCTCGCCTCCTGGTCCCCCGGCTGTCCCCGGTGCAGCATGCGCATCAGTCCCCGTGCGCTAGAAGTCACAGCCACAGGCGCAAGGGGAGCTCTCTGATGCGCGCGCTTACGGGGATAGAACGGGACTACCCCGGCAGCCGCGCATCAGCCGGGGGACAGTAGAGAGACTCAGTGGCGGATTATAATGTGGGCGGCACTGCATGGGCCCCCCCCGGAGCCTCGGGCCCCGGGCGGCTACCCAAACCGCCCATATTTTAATCCGCCACTGACTGCAGGACCTTGAGTACGGCGGGATTCTCCGCCATGGAATTTCGCCATTTTTGCTCAGTGTGAACAGGACCTAGCAACACCCTTGGCACATGAGTGAAGTGCAAGCCAACAGGAGGTAGCCAGAACCCCCACATACAACAGAAAAAAGCAAAAGTCGCCAGCTTTCCCATGTCTCTGTTCACATTGTAGGTTGCACGCTGCATGTGGCTAAAGTAATAATAAAAAAGCAAAAAGTGCAACAGCAACCTACCATTACTAGTGTGAAAATTAGTAGGACCATGTCTCTGAAGACACCTTAACGTGGTGACATGGTGCACTCTGTTTGATCAAATGGTTTGCTAAGATCCTCATTTATAATATCTACAGAGCAGGTTTTTATTGTGTGTATGCCGGAGGGAGTATATACGGTAAGCACTTGCATCTGTAGGTTGCTGATGCACTTTCTGTTTTTTAGTATTAGATATTCTACAGAGTCTAGTTGTATACAGTAGCATACAGCTAGTACAGCAGTCTCAGATGCACCCATTCATGCCCCTCCTGCTATTCCTGTTCCATTTCTGTGGTGTTTCAATCACTTTCTGAGGTTTTCAGGTGCACCATACACTCTCCCCTCTGCTGAGTAGGGTCTACTGACAAAAATGCTTCAATCTCCCTCAGACTTTAATGGGGTTCGTTACTTGATCGAGCATTTGAGTGTTGAAAAATACTCGACACACAAAAAAAACAGCATTCAAGTATTTTAGTGCTCGCTTATGTCTACTGTTCACTCAAATGTACCTTGCACTGTGATTGTGGTGATGCAAGGACAGGCAGAAATAAACATTGAACATTGAACTGACAAACAGAGGTAAACATTCAGTGAAATTGTTGATCAGTGTGGGGGTGAGGAGTCACCGCCAACCTACAGCCATGTTCACACTACATTTTTTAAGCTCCATTTAAAATTACGTCCATCATTTTGAGTCTAAAATGACGGACTTTATTTATCTGTCTGGCTGCCCATCAGTGCAATGACGGCTGTTGGTACGCTATTCTAGTTTGGGGTAAGTAATTGGCCTTTGGGTGTGCCTTTAATTGAAAAGTTCATTGAATTTAATGGTAAAAACAGTGAAAAAAAGAAAATTATTTTATACATTGTGCCCATTGGACCTCTGTCATCCCATTGACTTCAATGCATTGCATTGAAGTCAGTTAAATTGTGGCAAATGTTGTGAATGATGTTGTGTGAACATAGCCTTATAATGATGGCTTCTTATTAGTAAAGGCCATTCTTTTTTTTTTCCTTTTAAAACTATATTACCCCTTTAGGGTGCTTTTATATGGTCTGATTATTAGCAGTCAGGAACCCTCACTGCCTATACACCGCCCGTGTAAAAGGGCCAGCGATCAGACGATAAGCAAGAAATCTCTTGTTCACCGACTCATTGCACCTTTAGGCTATGTTCACACTACGTATAAGTACGGCCGTTGTTGCCATCGGCAACAACGGCCGTACTTTTTGTGGAGTGCAACATAACCTTATCTGATATGGGATCCCACCCGGAGCGTATACACATAGTATACACTCCTTCCGGGATCCCATACGGGGCCGCAGTGAATTCTGGCCGCAGAAAGCCCTGTCAGTTCACACAGTGAAGCAAGGGGCTCCGGCCGCTTGCTTCACTGTGCGCTATGGGAAGCTCTGATGTGGGCGCGGGCTGATGCGCCCGCATCAGAGCTCTGTGGCCGGATGGATCATCTGGCCGGTACCTAAGTACCAGCCGCGATGATCCGGGCACAGACCAGCCGTTCTGTGACCTGGCCGGGTCACGGAATGGCCGGTCTGATATGTTGTGTGAACATAGCCTTAGTATAAACGTCCAAATCATTGCTAGTTGCCGGCACATCTCCCCACATGACGATTAGGCCTGAAGCCTGTGAAACATCAATAACAAAGTGCAGGAGGAAAGATGAAAACACTTCTTCACACTTCTTGCATTGGACCAATTGCTCATCATTGGAACGGGGCTTGGTTTGTAGTAGTTTTATTCATTTTGGAGCCATGAAGCTGGTGGGGGAGCCACCATACTATACACAAATAACATACCTCCCATACCTCTTTTGGAGGGACAGTCCCTTCTTTTTACCCATGTCCCTCTGTCCCTCTTTGCCCCTTACATGTCCCTCTTTATGACCGAGGCATTAGATTTGCATTAATAAACTTTTTCTGTTGCTCTAGAACAGACATGTCAAACTCTGGCCCACGGGGCCATTATTTTTGGCCCACCTAGGAAATCAATTGATTTCCTAGAGCTGGCCCGCTGATAAAACACCGCAACAGATTATAATATGGGCGGTCTTCTGGGCCGCCCATACTATCATCTGGTGCGATGTGCGCCGGGAACCTGTTACCCCTCTATACTTATGCCATCCTTCCGGGCCCGCTCCTGATGCCGATCCTGCTGAGGAGATACAGCCGGCCGCTCATCTGCACGGACGACCATTTCTCTGCGGCGGGATCAGCATCAGGAGCAGGACGGAAGGATAGCATAAGTAAAGAGGCCGTATCCAGGGGTAGGGTGGGTTCGGGAACCGTCCAGGGGTGACAGGTTCAGGCTGCAGACAGATCACACATACAGGATCTGCTGCAGATTTGCAGATATCAATGTAACTAAACGCATGTATGAAACTGCCGCAGATCCTGTATGTGCGAATGCATGCTTGAATTAAAAAGAATTAGAAATGTTTAAATTTTTCCTAGAGTGAACCACAAGTGTCCCTCTTTGGCTGTCCAAAAAGTTGGAAGGTATGAAATAGGGACATGAACACCGTGGGGGTGCAAATATAACTACTGTGTAATGGCACATAGCTGGACATGACTACTGTGCAGGGGCACAATGGGCAACATCACTATTATGTTTGGACAGAAAGGGGGCATAACTACTGTATGCAGGCACATAGGGCACATGACTGTAGTGCATGGGTACTAACAGTGGGGCAATATTACTTGCAAAGCACACAGGATGGCACCAACATATGGGGCTCAAAAGGTAATATTACTGTGTAGGGCAACAAGGATAGAAGTATTATCACTGTTGGGACACCATGGATGGGTTGTTGGAGAGAGGGTAAGGAAGAGAAGAAGGCTTGGCTGAAAGAAGACTTCAAGTTGCATAAACCATTACGAAAGAATACAAATTCATTGCCAGATATCAATGCAGTTAAATGATTCTGATTCTGTTTAATGCAGTGTCCAAAAAAAAAAAAAGTAAACAGATGGCGCCACATATATTAGCTTAATAGCATTAAAACAAATAAAGGTGATGAAACAGATTGAACAAACTAGTGTAACCATGCCATAGCAACCAATCATTTTACCATAGCTGAACGCTGAGCTGTGATTGGCTGCTGTCGACACTTTACATCAGTATTGTATGATATAAATGTGATAACTCACAAAATGTGATTCTTCATGACTAAACCTGAGTAAGGACTTTGCTGATTGATAAAAAGCAGGCAATATACTAGGGGGGACTTAAAACATATTGGACTTTCCATAACAACATTTCAGAACTGGTAAGAGATTCTTTATTAAGTGTGTCGTTTTATGTTTTGTTTTTTTTTAGTGATTTTCACTTGTTTTTGTGTATTTGATGGCCATGGCAATGGAAGCCAACATTATCTATAAAGTGTCACTTTCGTTTTGAAAATTTTTTAGACACGTCATAGAGGTATGTCAAAAGTCTTGATCAGTGCAGGTCTGAGTGTTCCGACATGTGCCGATCATGAGATTGAGCCTGGAGTAGAGCGTACTAAGGGCGGTCCTCTCCCGGCTCTGTGTCACGTGATCAGTCGGGCTTCGTCTGATTGCCTTTGTAAGTCTATAGAGCCCAACTGATATCATGTGACACAAAGATTGTTCTCATAATCGGTTTGGGTCTGAACACTCAGACCCGGACTGATTAAAACTTATGGCATGTCAAAAGTTTTTAAGACGACAGTGACACTTTCAAGAAAATCTGTCACCACAATTCATGTTTTAAATTGCTGACACTCTTAGATTCTGTTCGGTCAGGACTCACATGGTATCTTACTTATATCCTACTTACACCCAGCTGTGCTTTTAGAAGCCATTTTTCTACAAAGAGTCAAAGAGGCTTTCTCAAGCTCCAGAAGTGCTGCAGGCTATAACACCTCCTTCTTTCAGATGTCATTCAAGCAGGGCGGAGGAAGAGAGGGGGTATTCCAGCTTGCAGCAGATCAGGAGCTTGGGAAAGCCTCTTTGGTTCTTTGTACTATTTTTCTACATCCTGGAAGCACAGCATGATATATGAAAGGTACGATGTGTCTCCTTGTGGGGTAACCCAGGGGAGTCAGGTGTTGTCAGCTACGGCAGGTGGTAGTATACCGCTTAGGCACTTGTCACAGTGGCCAGGAGTGGTATGTGCCCACTCCTGGATATACCGACACTCCCGTTAAAGGTTGGTGTAGTGCAGATGTAGTGCAGAGGAATTGCAGAGTCCAGGAAGTTTATAAACAGGCCAACTTTTATGTAGGAACTTCTTAAAGTGAATGTACCATCAGGAGGTAGACTTAAGTCTATGTATGCAAATAGGGTGTTACGTGGTGTTTACCCAGACCATGGGTATATACTATAATATTACTAGGCAGAGAAAAAGAAAAAATATCCGAGTGCACTCACCGGTGGGTAGAGAAAATGTTTCCTTTATTCGTGCATATTAGCGCGGTGCAGATTCAAGGGGAGAGGGACGCCAACACCTTCCCTGGTGGAAGGTGTTGGCGTCCCTCTCCCCTTGAATCTGCACCGCGCTAATATGCACGAATAAAGGAAACATTTTCTCTACCCACCGGTGAGTGCACTCGGATATTTTTTCTTTTTCTCTGCCTAGTACTACAAGAGTTATCACTGAACTTTGTCCGATTGTTGCACCACATGAGATGGTGGGTGTACGAGTGAACATTTGTTACTACATGCAGCTGGTGGGGCTTTTAAAGTGATAGAAGCCGTAGTAGTGCCGACTCTTTCTACCTTTGAACTGATATACTATAATATATATTTCACTACAACAGTGTAACACCAAATACAATGTTATAAAGTTCCAGAGACAGTAGGGTGTACAAAGCATACATAATGGGGGGTTATTAAAGGAGAAGTCCAGTGAAAATTTTTATTAAAGTATTGTATTGCTCCACAAAAGTTATACAAATCACCAATATACACTTATTATGGGAAATGCACATAAAGTGCTTTTTTTCCCTGCACTTACTACTGCATCAAGGCTTCACTTCCTGGATAAAATGATGATGTCACTTCCTGGATAACATGGTGATGTCACTTCCTGGATAACATGGTGATGTCACAACCCGACTCCCAGAGCTGTGCGGGCTGTGGCTGCTGGAGAGGATGATGGCAGAGGGATACTCAGTGTCCCTCCAGTGCCCTGTGTCCCTCAGTGTCCCCCTGCCATCATCCTCTCCAGCAGCCACAGCCCGCACAGCTCTGGGAGTCGGGTTGTGACATCACCATGTTATCCAGGAAGTGACATCACCATGCTATCCAGGAAGTGACATCACCATTTTATCCATGAAGTGAAGCCTTGATGCAGTAGTAAGTGCAGGAAAAAAGCCCTTTATAAGCATTTCCCATAATAAGTGTATATTGGTGATTTGTATAACTTTTGGGGGGCAATACAATACTTGAATAAAATTTTTCGCTGGACTTCTTTAAGTAACAGTCTCCCCCTGCAGGGGCTATGATGTGGTCTTAATAAATTCCCTCTGTGTGTTTTGTATTATTTGGGATATAATGTATAAAGTCTTTTCCAATTACCTACCAGGATGAAGATGCTGCTCTGCAGTTTCTTTCTATTGACGCTAATATTTACTGAGGGACGCTCTGATTCTTGTGGTGAGTGACAATAATCCATATGATAATAAGACAGTGATTGCAGATATCACCTGTAGTCAGTAGTATACAGATGTTTTCTGAAATACAATAACTGGATTTGCAGTGTTGCTGACCCAGCCTATAGAGATGACAAGCAAAGTGATTAGGGGAAAAGGCGGTTGTCTAGGTATTACACGACCAATGTAAACGTGTGCCCATCTGCTAGATTAGCGCTCACTTACTGAGCCTATTACATGGCTCAATAATTGTGCACAAGGGCACAAGGGCTGTATATATATATATATATATATATATATATATATATATATATATATATATATATATATACATATATATATGTTGTCCGTGCAGCCATTGCCTTTAGTGTAAATTAATAAAGTTTATACTTACCTGTATATGCTCGTGATGCCTGCTACCCAATGTCGTCCTGGCTTCTGCCCCATCCCGCAGCCGCCGCAAAACTGCAGAGTCTGGCTGAGTGGCCTGTTACGTCAGAAACTGGCTCTGAAATTCCCATGGTGGCTGCAAGCAAAAGCCAGGAAGATAGCGAGGAGCAGGCAGAGGCATCAGGAGCGTGGAGAGGTATGTATAAACTCTGTTATTTTTTTAACAATGCCATCAGCCGTCAGCCGCACATCGCTATTACAGCTCAGTTCCATTGACGTAAATGGAGCTGAATTGTAATACCACCCACTACCTCAGGACAGGGGTAACTCTATTTTTGCAAGACTGTAGCTGTGTTGTCGTTGTTTTTTTTCTTCTAATTCTAGCTATGCCCTTTAACATGGTTATGATATCAGTACCTGAGCATAGTTTTCGCTCTTCCCTTCTACCATTATATCTCTCCTTGTATTGTCATCACATCACTGCTAGAATAATAAGGCCCCTTATACGCTTCCATCTTTGCCTCCATAACACATGGTTTGTAAGTGCAGGTGGCCAATGGATCACACTTTATGAAGCCCAGGCCACAAATGGGAACAAAATAGGAGATGTCCTCTTCTTTTCCGATCCAGGGAGATTCATTGGCCCATAGATATTAATGTGTACCAATTGTACCAGAGGTTATGGATGTGTGTAAGTGTCCATCTACACAGAAAGATTATCTGACAGATTATCTGCCAAAGATTTGACTGACAGACTATAAACAGAGATCAGGTCATAAAGGAAAGCCTGAGATTTCTCCTCTTTTCAAATCCATCCCTGGCTTTGGCTTCAAATCATTGGCAGATAATCTGTCAGATAATCTTTAAACAGTGTTTTTTTAGCTTTTAAATATAAAAGAATAGAAATGGCTCCATTCACTGAAAGCAAGCATATTCATTTTTAATCATCCACTATGTAATGTATTACATAGTATGTTTTATCACATTCTAAATAATATTCTAATATTCTGAATCTCTTGGCATGCTGGGAGAAAGACAAACACTACAACTGCAGGCACAGGAGCTGTAAGGAAATCAAGGAAGCTGACAGTGATGCCCAAGGTGAGTACCACATGTTACATAATTTATTTATTTATTTTACTTTTTATTTAAGCAATCATAGAAATTCATTAAAGGTAGAATTATTTCCAGAAAGCATTGGGTGCTTCAGAGAAACACCATGGGGGTGTTAGCAAAGCACTTACATTCTATACGCCACTGCATTGGGTCAATGTACCAGTCCAGGTGATTTTTTAATCTACTACAAACTGTAAGTGAATGTATCATTGGGAGTAGTGATTTTTTTTTACCATTGGCATGGCCCTTTTTTCAAAACGCTGCTTGGTTCCCGTACTCGCTGCTGGTTTCTTCTTGCGCACCAGCCCACTCTATGCACTGGTAGCCAGCCTGGTACTCCCAGTGTAACGTTATCCCCTAAGTGAGGCCGCCAGGCTATTGTTACACTGGGGGCGCTGGTTCAGCCTCCAGTGAATAGAGCGGACTGGTGCACAAGAAGAAAATTATGCAGAGCGTAGGAACTGGGCAGCGTTTTGAAAAAAAGGACTGTGCCACCGGGATCCCCACATTGGCACCGATCAGGTAGTGGAACAAAAATAATAACTTCACTACTCCTAATGGTACATTCGCTTTAAAGCCCACTGGAAAATCTAATAGAAAACCATTAAGGATTTAGTGCCACTTATGGTACTAGAGCAGGATAGGCACTGGATAGGCCCTCAGGGACCAGAGTACAGGTACAAATACAAACTTTGTGCTCTCCCTGGCTATAACCATGCCTGTAGTAACTTGGTAAGCGGTTTCTCTTTTTGTTTTTGGTAATAGATGGAATTTACAGGTTAACAACTGAGTATGGAATTACCTACCAAACATATTGTGACATGACCACCAATGGAGGAGGCTGGACATTGGTAGCAAGCATTCATGAGAACAATCTTTATGGAAAGTGCACAGTTGGGGATCGCTGGTCCAGTCAACAGGGAAATGATCTGAACAATCCTGAAGGAGACGGGAACTGGGCAAACTATGCCACATTTGGGCTTCCTGATGGAGCCACCAGTGATGACTACAAGGTAACCATTTCTTTATCATATCACTGAAATATTATGTTTTATAAAATATCTGACGAAAGCTAAAGTGAAACATCTGTAATTATGCAGGTCAGGATTATTGGGACCCCATCCTATTGACTAGGGTGATCCCAGTAGTGATCCCACATTGATCATCTATCATATCAATAAGTGATAAGGCTAGGGTAATAAGGGAACTTTGGCTGCAACAGGGTTAACACAGCACAACAAGGATCACACTGCATCACAGTTAGGCTATGTTCACAAAACGTAAGTTTTATATTAATCACGGCTGTTGTTGCTGATTTTCAACAACGGCCGTGATTAATACAAAACTTACTTTGTACTGCAGTCTATGGCATCCTGGACGGAGTGTATACACACAGTATACGCTACGGCCAGGATCCCTAGCGGCCGCAGCAAAAACTGACATCATACACATGTTTAATGGGGGTCTGGTAACAGATGTAGCATTGCTCGGCATCCATATAGAACTTGTAAACCTTTAGAGGTTGCTGCACAACGTAACTTATCTGTATACATATTCAGTATATTACAGATAGTTGACTATGTAAAGTGTTATGCTTAAAGGAGAAGTCCGGCGAAAACTTTTTTTCTCTCTTCGCCCGATGACGGCACCCCTGGAGAGGTCCACCCCCTGCTCCCATAGGACAGGAAACAGGATACAGGAAATCCCTGGATCTTTTAAAAGAGTAAACTCCCCTCCTCTCGTCAGTTTCTGTTTCCTGTCCCTACGGGAGCAGGAGCTGGAAGGGGTCTCTCCCTTCCCAACCCTGGATAAAAGAGGTGACTGGGGCTTGCCGTGGTATACCTTACCGGCGTCCCGGCGGCATCAGACTCCGCTGGTGGAGCAGCCTCCTAGTCTGGCTCCCCCCCCCCCCCCGACACCTCCGGAAGACGGGTCCCCGGGGCTCCCCTGACTCTCCTCGGTGCGGCTGGTGCTCCGGTCTGCAGCGCTGTGCTCGCGCACGCTGTGGCTTGGGTAACCGGAAGCACTGGGGAGGGGGTTGCTCTGCCGGCCGTGTTCGGCAACTTCCGGGGCTTAGGCCTGCTCGGGGAGAGCGCCGGGAGGGTGACGCCGTATCAGCGCGCGGCATAGGGGGCGGGACCAGCCGGTCACAAGGGATTCGGTGCCAAACTTAAAAAGGGTGCCGAGGAAGACGCCGGGGCAGTACATCCAAGTACTACAGCTGCTCCTTTCAGTGAGTAGCTGCCCGGTGCTGTTATACCGCTTCACTGTAGCTTAGCTGCAGTTGGATATCTAACCTCCTGAACTTCTATTATCGTTATGGAGGCTGAAAGCGCTGAAACTATTGAAACCACTTCACCTTCAACACAGGCTTTATCGGAAGGGTCATCCGGTAAAAGCAGAGCTAAAAGCAAGGAATGCCCAACTTGTAGAAAACGTCTTAGTAGCTCATACAATAAACTTCTCTGTGATAGCTGTATGAATAGAGTATTGGAAGATCAGGGACCTTCATTTGTACGTAACATGAGAAGCATCATTAAGAAGGAAATTAGGGCTGCCATGCCTTCTCAGTCGCAGCCTACACTTCAGGTGCCTTCTCCTACCCTACCAACAGTCCCTATACCAGCTCCGAATCCGCCTCTGCCTATGGCTGCTCCGGTGGTTATTCCAATAATTGATCTTGAAGAAGCTGGGCATAGTATGTCTGTATCTGAACCTCCATCCTCTATAGGAGATGAGGAGGAACAGAGTCTGGGCACAGAGGCAGAGGACCTGGGTGCGTCAGGAGTAGAAGGATTAGAGGTTGCAACTGACCCTTCTCCAACTGTAGATATCCTTATAAAAGCAGTAAGAGAGACGATGGGCATAGAGGATACTCCTGAATCCCAGACTATACAGGACCGAATGTTTGGAGCTTTAGCTCCTAAAAAACGCTTGGTGTTCCCTATCCATCAGAATATCAAGACCTTAATCAAACATGAATGGTCTAACCCGGATAGAAAATTCTTTATTCCTGCTGCCGTGAGTGTCTTTTCATATATATATATATATATATATATATATATATATATATATATATAGGGATATAGGTATACACCTATTTCTATCCTGAATATAGTAGGAAGTTCATGATTATTAGACATCCCCCCCCCCTTTTTTTTTGTTTGGTTTACAGTTCAAAAGGAAGTACCCGTTTGACCAGGAAGAGTCTAGTACTTGGGGTGTGGCTCCCAAAATAGATCCTCCGGTGGCAAAGATTTTCAAGCAGAATGCTCTTCCGTTTGAGGACTGTGCCTCCTTAAAAGATCCTATGGACAAACGGGCAGAGATTTATTTAAAAAAGGACTGGGAGGCATCCACAGCTCTATTTAAGCCTTTGGTGGCCGCTACTTCAGTCTCTAGAGCCTTAGAAGTATGGTTATCAGAGCTAAAAGAGATGATTAGCAAGGGTACACCAGCGGAGGAACTCCTTAAACCCTTTGATACCCTTGAAAAAGCCATGTCATTTGTGTCTGAAGCTTCGGCTGACGCACTTAAGCTTTCCGCTCGTTCAGCCGCAGTATCTAATTCTGCTCGCAGATCCCTGTGGCTTAAGGAGTGGAAAGGAGACGTCACATCTAGATCCAAACTATGTGGTGTCCCATGTGAAGGCAACCTGCTTTTTGGTCCAGCTCTGGACAATATCCTTGAGAAGGCCTCAGACAAAAAGAAGGGGTTTCCTTTGATTCCTCAGCAGTCTAATCGCCCCTTCAAGGGAAAAGGTAGGAACACACAAAGGGCTCCTAATACTAATAAGAAAGAGTGGAGACCCACGAAAAAATCTAAAGGGTTCCTATTCAAGAACACAGATAATTCCAAAAAACCTACACAATGACGCCAGGTCCCTGTGGGAGGTCGCCTTTCATGTTTTTTCTCACAATGGTGTGGTATTTCCAATAGCACGTTTGTTCTAGATATAATAAAACATGGATTGAAGATTTCCTTCTTGTCCTCCCCAGGGGAAAGATTTGTGGTTACAGATTTGTCATCAGATCCTGAAAAACATGTAGCCCTCTCACTAGAAGTACAGTCCTTACTGGATAAGAGAGTCCTGATCCCAGTCCCAGAGGCAGAGTGTGGTAGAGGTTTTTACTCCACTTTATTTCTGGTAAGGAAGCCCAATGGTTCTTTCAGAACCATTATCAATCTTAAACCTCTCAACAAGGTATTGACCTATGAGAGGTTTAAGATGGAATCAGTTTCATCAGCCATCCTAAATCTCACCCAGGATTGTTACATGGTCACCTTAGATTTAAAGGATGCTTACTACCATATTCC
The DNA here is from genome assembly GCF_027789765.1 of Dendropsophus ebraccatus. Classification (NCBI taxonomy): domain Eukaryota; kingdom Metazoa; phylum Chordata; class Amphibia; order Anura; family Hylidae; genus Dendropsophus; species Dendropsophus ebraccatus. The sequence continues at coordinate 35,357,431 of NC_091462.1, read as the reverse complement.
CATTCACCCAGACCATCAAAGGTTTTTGAGAGTGGCAGTAAAACTTCAGGATTCTATTGGTCATTTTCAATACCAGGCTTTACCGTTTGGTATCTCACAGGCACCTAGAGTGTTTACCAAAGTAATGTCAGAGGTAATGGCCCACATAAGAGAACAGGACATTATCATTGTCCCATATCTAGACGATTTCTTACTGATAGGTGACTCAATTAACTCCCTTCAGGCCCAGATTAAGATAGTGGAGGACATCCTGTCTAACTTGGGTTGGGAGATCAATGCCGAAAAATCTAACAAGATCCCCTCTCAACACTGCCAGTTTCTGGGAATCTGTTTAGACTCCAGATCCAGAAAGTCATTCTTACCAGAAAATAAAATTTCCAACATCTGTAAGAGAACTCAGGAATTTTTAGACACTCCTCTGACTACCCTCAGAAAGGCTATGTCACTATTGGGTCTATTCTCTTCTTGCATTCCTGCGGTCCCCTGGGCACAATATCACTCCAGGGTGTTTCAGTCTCAAATTCTTGGTGAATGGGACGGTGCGACAGATTCTCTTGATTCTTCCTTTCTTCTATCTCCACAGACTCTCAGGTCTCTTTCTTGGTGGAAAGAAAGAGATCATCTCTCCAGAGGGCTCCCTTGGAATCTGGAAACCGTCGTAACCATCACCACGGACGCCAGTCCTCGGGGATGGGGAGCTCATTCGGATTCTCAGGTGTTCCAGGGCCAGTGGACTCCAGAGGAAGCCAGAGACCCTCAGAACGTGAGAGAGTTGAGAGCAATATTCTTCTCCTTATCCCAGGCTCTTCCATTAATAGAGAACAGAAATGTCAGAATCTTAACAGACAACAGTTCAGCAGTGGCATATATAAACCATCAGGGAGGCACGAGATCGCCACAGCTCATGAGGTTAGCCCACTTTCTTTTCAGACTAGTGGAACCACATTGTCTGTCCCTTTCGGCTCTCCATTTGAAGGGGGTGGACAATGTCAAAGCAGACTTTCTCAGCAGACACTCACTAAATCAGGGAGAGTGGGAACTTTTGCAGGAAGTCTTTCTCCAGATCTGCAGTCTGTGGGGAACTCCAAATATAGACCTCTTTGCCTCACGCACGAACAGAAAGACCCACAGGTTCTTCTCCCTCTGCCCTGCCGACAGACCCATGGCCCTGGATGCTCTAGCGCAGCCCTGGAACAGGGGCCTACTTTATGCCTTTCCTCCTATCAGACTGATTCCAAGAGTTATCAGAAAGATCAGACAAGACAGGGCACACGTTATACTAATAGCTCCCTTTTGGCCAAGAAGGGTCTGGTTTTCTTGGCTCAGGAAGATGTCTCTGACGGACCCCTGGATTCTACCGGACAGGCCAGATCTCCTCAGCCAGGGCCCAGTCTTCCATCCACTAGTTCAGAATCTCCACATGACTGCATGGCACTTGAAAGGCAATTGTTGATAGATAGAGGCCTTTCATCGGAAGTCATCACCACTCTACTTGCCAGCAGAAAGAGGGTTACTTCTATCATATACCTGCGTACTTGGAAAGCATTTTGCAGATTTGTAAATAAACCGGTTAATGTACTGGCTGCTCCGGACGTTCCTTTAATTCTACAATTCCTTCAGGAAGGTCTAAATAAGAACCTTAGACCCAGCACCATTAAGGTACAGATCTCTGCCCTCAGTGCCCTCTATGACTGTAAACTAGCAGATCATCCATGGATTAAAAGATTTGTTAAAGCAGCCAGTAGACTATGTCCCACTATTAAGTCAAGGATTCCTCCCTGGGACCTTAATCTAGTTCTAAATGGTCTTACCACTAACCCCTTTGAACCCATAACAGAGTGTCATATTAAGTTCCTATCATACAAGTTGGCCTTCCTATTAGCCATTACGTCAGCACGGAGGGTTAGTGAGATTAGGGCTTTTTCTATACAGGCCCCTTACATGACCATTAGAGACGATAGAATTGTTCTTTCTCCTGACCCTGCCTTTCTGCCGAAAGTTGTTACTGCCTTCCACAGGTCACAAGAGGTAGTGTTACCTTCATTTTGCAACACACCAGCTAATGAGCGTGAAACATCTTTCCATTCTCTTGATGTTAGAAGAGCGATCCTACACTATCTACAGGTCAGGAAGGAATGGCGCTTGAGTAATAACTTACTGATATCTTTTCAGGGAAAAACTAAGGGTAAAACTGCCTCTACACAGACAATAGCCAGATGGGTCAAGCAGGCAATTGGAGAATGTTATAAGGCCAAGAACATTGATACACCAGTAGGGTTTGGTGCTCATTCAACTAGAGCAGTAGCAACCTCATGGGCGGAAAGGGCATCAGTTTCCATTGACCAGATATGCAGAGCAGCAACATGGAGCACTCCACATACATTCTACAGACACTACAGGTTACAACTATCTTCTACTGAAGATTTGACCTTTGGTCGTAGAGTATTACATGCTGTAGTCCCCCCCTAGGCGGGTATATCCCTATTCTATTCTCCAGGGGTGCCGTCATCGGGCGAAGAGAGAAAATATAAATTACTAACCTGTAATTTCTTTTCTTTGAGCCCATGACGGCACCCCGCCTAAATCCCGCCCTTGTTTGTGTGTGTGTATGTATATATATATATATATATATGTATATAGCTGTATATACTAAAAAAAAAAAAATAATACGTAGATGTATATTTTTTTTGTGTTTGTGTGTCTTGTGAGCTTCGCTCCTAGGTCCTTGTTAAAGACTGATGAGAGGAGGGGAGTTTACTCTTTTAAAAGATCTAGGGATTTCCTGTATCCTGTTTCCTGTCCTATGGGAGCAGGGGGTGGACCTCTCCAGGGGTGCCGTCATGGGCTCAAAGAAAAGAAATTACCGGTTAGTAATTTAGATTTTTTGCTTTTTTTCTACTGCATCAAGGCTTCACTTCCTGGATAAAATGGTGATGTCACTTCCTGGATAACATGGTGATATCACGGCCCAACTCCCAGAGCTGTGTGGGCTGTGGCTGCTGGAGAGGATGATGGCAGAGGGACACTGAGGGACACAGGGCACTGGAAGGACACTGAGCATCCCCCTGCCATCATCCTCTCCAGCAGCCACAGCCCGCACAGCTCTGGGAGTCGGGGCGTAACATCACCATGTTATCAAGGAAGTGACATCACCATGATATCCAGGAAGTGACATCACCATGTTATCCAGGAAGTGAAGCCTTGATGCAGTAGTAAGTGCAGGGAAAAAGCATTTTATAAGCATTTCCCATAATAAGTGTATATTGGGTATTTGTATAACTTTTGCGGGGCAGTATAATTATTAAATACATTTTTTTGCCAGACTTCTCCTTTAAGTATATATGAACACATATGACCAGAAAATTTCCATACCAGAAGATACAATGGTGCTGAATGCAATAAGTGATCTCAGTCATCTTTATAAATACTTAAAGGGAAACTGTACGCATGTTAGGCAAATCTTTCCTGCTAATAGCTCCCAATTGCACATGGGGCGCTATGGTCTCTTACGTTCGCACACATACTGTGGAGTTTGTAGTGTAATCAGGCATCTGGCAAAGCCACTTGGGGCATTGGGGATGGTAGTCTTGTCTCCACAGTGCTCCAAATGGCCTTACCAGATGCAGAATTACACCACAAACTCCACAGGTACGGTGCCAAGGATGAAGGTAAGAGACTTACCTTCATCCTCATTGCCCCGTGTGCATTAGGGATCTAGCCAAAAGTTTCCCTTTAAGAAAGCACATAAAGAATTAAGCCAAAAAAGGAAACTTGGTAATATCTTAGACACATAAGTACTAACCAGCGGGGCAAGAGGAAGGGGCATGGAATACATTGCAGCTTTTAGGAGTTCTCCTGTAGTTAAGTAATCATATCCGTGATGTATCCCATGTCTATGAAGATTGTGATAGTTGTTTTACACGCTGTATACACTTTTACCTTATACAGAACCCAGGTTATTATGATATCAATGCTGTTAATGTGGGCCTATGGCATGTGCCGAACAAGACCCCCCTCCCCTTGTGGAAAAACCATGCTCTTCTAAGATATCGTACAGAAAATGGCTTCCTTTCTACCTATGGAGGAAATCTCTTCAATCTTTATAAGGTAACTGAAAATTACAAGGTTCCTTTTGAGTCTCATGACTGAAATTTGGTAGTCAGACCCCTGATGACCTAATAATCAAGACTTCTCCAAAGAACAGGCAGTCTGTTTCATAAGGTTAAACTACACCTTGAAGGGTTCTTTTACATGGGCTAATTATTGGCAGTCAGAAACCCTCACTGCCAATAATCTGCCAGTATAAA